>NC_056730.1:592016634-592119134 GCF_019279795.1 Protopterus annectens | reverse complement strand
TGAATTTGGACTGTCACCTCCACAAAGAGGGGTGACAACAACACAAACATGTTGTATAGCCAATTGGACCAAATCAACTATGTCAAGAAGACGTGTGCAAAATGGAGATCTATGTTTGGTATGATTTTTTTAGAGGGGGAAAGGTGCTCATTTTTTTAATTTTTATTTTTACTTTAGTAAGAGAAGAATGCTGGGTAAGGGACATTTGTATTTCTGGGTCAGGTAAGTTGGGTAGGTGAGGAAGCAAATGCAAACAGAACAAACAAGACAGGACACAGGGACAGTCTTCTTCTTCTTCTCTTTCGGCTGTTCCTGTTAGGGGTTGCCACAGCGGATCATCTGTTTCCATTTCTTCCTGTCCTCTGCATATTGTTCTGTCACACCAACCACCTGCATGTAGTCTCTCACCACATCCATAAACCTTATCTTAGGCCTTCCTCTTTTCCTGTTACCTGGCAACTCCATCCTTAGCATCCTTTTCCCAATATACCCAACATCCCTCCTCAGCACATGTCCAAACCAGCGCAATCTTGCCTGTCTGACTTTGTCTCAAACGGTCCAACGTGAGCTGACCCTCTGATATACTGATTCCTAATCCTGTCCATCCTTGTCACACCCAGTGCAAATCTTAATATCTTTAACTCTGCCACTTCCAGCTCTGACTTCTGCCTTTTTGTCAGTGCTATCGTCTCTAACCCATACAACATAGCTGGTCTCACTACCCTCTTGTAGACCTTCCCTTTCACTCTTACTGGTACGCATCTGTCACAAATCACTCCTGACACTCTTCTCCACCCATTCCACCTCATCTGTTCTCTCTTCTTCACCTCTCTTCCACACTCACCATTACTCTGAACTGTTGATACAAAGTACTTAAACTCATCCACCTTTACCAACTCTATTCCCTGCATCCTCACCATTCCTGTATCCTCCCTCTCATTCACACACACATATTCTGTCTTAGTCCTTCTGAGCTTCATTCTTCTCCTCTCTAGAGCATATCTCCACCTCTCCAGGGTCTCCTCAACCTGGTCCCTTCTCTCACTACAGATCACAATGTCATCTGCAAACATCATAGTCTATGAGGCCTCCTGTCTGATCTCGTCTGTCAACCTGTCCATCACCATTGCAAATAAGAAAGGGTCTCAGAGCTGATCCTTGATGTAATCCCACCTCCACCTTAAATGCATCTGTCACTCCCACTGCAGACTTCACCACTCTCACACTACCCTTGTACATATCCTGTACCACTCTTACATACTTCTCTGCCACTCCTGACTTCATCATACAATAACGCAACGTCTCTCTAGGCACCCCATCATATGCTTTCTAGAAGTCCACAAAGACACAATGCAACTCTTTCTGACCTTCTCTATATTTCTCCATCAACACTTTCATTGCAAACATTGCATCTGTAGTGCTCTTTCCCGGCATGAAACCATACTGCTGATCACTAATCATCACCTCCCTTCTTAACCTAGCTTCCACTACTCTTTCCCGTAACTTCAAGCTGTGACTGATCAGTTTTATCCCTCTGTAGTTACTACAGCTCTGCATATCACCCTTATTCTTAAAAATAGGTACCAAAATAATTTTTCTCCACTCCTCAGGCATCCTCTGACTTTCCAAGATTTCATTAAATAATCTGGTTAAAAACTCCACTGCCATTTCTCCTAAGCACCTCCATGCATCCACTGGTATGTCATCTGGACCAACAGCCTTTCCATTCTTCATCTTCTTCATAGCTGTCCATACTTCCTCCTTGCTAATCTGTTTCACTTCCTGATTTACTATCCCACATAATCCAACCTTCTCTCTCTCTCATTCTCTTCATTCATCAGCCCCTCAAAGTACTCTTTCCATCTGCTCAGCACACTCTCCTCACTTGTGAGTAAGTTTCCCTCACTATCCTTTATCACCCTTACTTGTTGCACATCTTTCCCAGCTCGGTCCCTCTGTCTAGCCAATCAGTACAGGTCCTTTTCTCCCTCTTTAGTGTCCAAACTTTCATACAATTCTCCATAGGCCTTATCCTTCGCCACCTCTCTCTTTGCCATGCTCCTCATCTCCTTATACTCCTGTCTACTTTCTTCATCTCTCTGACAATCCCACTTCTTCTTCACCAGCCTCTTCCTCCATATACTCTCCTGTACTTCCTCATTCCACCACCAGATTTCCTTGTCCTCCTTCCTCTGTCCATATGTCACACCAAGCACCTTTCTAGCTGTCTCCCTTACCATCTTTGCTGTAGTTACCCAGCTATTTGGTAACTCTTCACTGCCCCCCCAGTGCCTGTTTTAACTCTTCCCTGAACTCCACCTCACAATCACCCTTTTTCAACTTCCACCATTTGATCCTTGGCACCACTCTCACACTTGTACTCCTTTTCTTGATCACCAACGTCATCCTACAGACCACCATTCTATGCTGCCTAACTATACTTTCTCCAGTCACCACTTTACAGTCTCCAATCTCCTTCAGACTGGCCCTCCTTTATAGGATATAATCCACATGTGTGCATCTTCCTTCACTCTTGTATGTCACCTTATGCTCCTCCCTCTTCTTAAAATGTGTATTCATTACAGCCATGTCCATCCTTTTCACAAAATCCACTATCATCTGACCTTCTGCATTCCTCTCCTTAACACCATACCTGCCCATCACTTCCTCATTCCCTCTGTTCTCTTCACCAACATGGCCATTGAAATCCGCTCCAATCACCAGTCTCTCACCCTTGGGTACAATCGCCACCACTTTGTCCAACTCACTCCAACAACACAATCATGTTATATAGCCAATTGGACCAAATAAAGTATGTCAAGAAGACGTGTGCAAAATGGAGATCTATGTTTGGGATGATATTTTTTTGGGGGGAAACAGGTGTTCATTTTTTTTTATTTTTGTTTTTACTTCAGTAAGAGGAATGCTGGGTAAAGGACATTTGTATTTCTGGGTCAGGTAAGTTGGGTAGGTGAGGAAGCAAATGCAAACAAACAGAATAAACAAGACAGGACACAGGGACGGTGTGAGACATAAAAGGTTGGGGGACATAATGATTGGGGTGAGAGAGGGGACAATGCAAGCTCATGCTCATCAAACATGGGGACAGTGAAAATCTAGTCCTCATCTGCAGGACTGTCAGCACTGTCCCCTTACTCTGCTGGCTGCTGGAGTGCTTGACATCTTTTCCTCCTACAGACCATGACGGGGAGCAGTATCTCCATTCGGTGTATGCATACACCAATGGTGCGGTGAACATCCCTACAGACCAACTCTGGCATCTCCTGGTGGGTGATAAAATCCCCACCTCTACCAGTACTCATACAGGGTACCACAGCACCAGCTTCTGGGATAGTGCCACCTGAGGGTACAGGTAGTGCAAGGGCAGCAGAGCCATTAGTGCCAGGTTGGGTCCCAGATGTACTGGAGTTGGTGCTAGAGCCTGTGGAGTGAGGGCAGGCTGACCCACTGGGGTTGGCCTACCTCGCCGTGCTGTGAAGCATTTAGTGATTTGTTGCAGATGGATGACGTGGAGACATTTTCATGACACATAATAGAAAATAAAAAAAGAGATAAGGGTTGGGGTGAGACAAAAAAAAGAGATAAAATTAGTGTCATCATATTTATCTGAAGTATTTTATCTAAGTATATGTCCTAACGGGTCTACCTGAAAACGCCGAAATCGCAGATCGCCGACAACGAGAACACCGACACTGGAAAATCGACAATGGAGAAGACCGACAGTTGAGAATACCGATGCTGAGAACAGCGACATGTTAAGGTAAGTGTGCAATAGGGACGAACGTTAGGGTCAGGGTGTGGGTAAGGTAAGTCTGTGATAGTGACGGACGTTAGGGTAGGGTGCGGGTCAGGTAAGTGTGTGATTGTGACGGAGTTTAGGTTTAGGGGCGGGTTAAGTGAGTTAGGGTTAGGGTGCGGATAAGATAAGTGTGCGATAGTGACGGACCTTAGGGTTAGGGTTTAGGTTAAGGTTAGTGCATAGATAGTTGTGTATGTAAGGTTTAGTGTAGGTTTGTAAGGTTTTTGGTGTGCTTGTGTTGTATGTGTGTTTTTCGGGAAAGGTATTTGTTTTGTTGATTGTCGGGATTTTGGTTTGTCGGGCATGTGAAGTTTCGTGTTTTTGAACTTGTTTTTTTCGTGTCGGTTATTTCGTTGCCGGTGTTTTGGCGTGTCGGTGTTATCAGATAGACCCGTCCTAACAACTACAAACTATAATTACAGATTGCCCAAAGTAATCCTTGCAATGTGCATATATATTACACATTTGCTTGGTCCACTTATACAAACTATAGTTAATAGCAGGGCCTTTATGTCACTTGTATAGAGTTTAATTTATGAAATATTATTAAATAAATGCAGTATTCTATAGTTGTACTTGTGGTATTTGAACACAAAAGTTCTGACTACAGTCTTACACTCGACTCCTAAAGTTTGTTTGCAGTGGCGGCTGGTGACTTCAAATCACAGGGGGGCTGCAGGAGACGCTGAATGGGTGGGGTCAAAGGGAAGGGGTGTGGTCAACCATAAAGGGGAGGAGCTATGCACAAAACCACAAAAAAACTAACTTTAATTAAATACGCTGCCCTGGGTGGCAAACCATCATTATGAAAGTCCAATCAAGACAAAAATAAGTGTAGAAGAATAAAAATATTTCAATGCATTGGCTGCATGACAGCTTACTTAATATCTAGATGGAAACAAAAGGTTGTGAGGCATGAAAAAATAAATTACTTTTTAAATACATTACTGGAATGCCAGTCAAAATCAAGTATAAGAAAAACCAGAAGCACTCAACTCAAACCACTTCTCCTAGCACTGCAGTTCTAATTATAATATATTCAGCTTTATTAAAGTACCAAGCAACATGCTGAAAGTAGAAATCTATGTGATGCCCCCACTTGTAAAAATGTTTCTTATCCAAAAGACCTGCTGCCTGACAACTTGTTTCATGGGGAAAACATGATAAAAGTAAAAATGAAAAGCAAACAAGAAACAAGCTCAAGATACATTGCTTAAAGGATTACTGTACAGGTTATGGACCACACATGATTGGCATTCTGTTTAGTTTACGGGTAAAGCCTGTAGAGATGACTGGAAGTCTCCAACAAGTGTAATGAGCTTTTTAAAATAATGGAATCCTGTCCTTTAATACCCAAGGCTTATACATTATCTAGTCAAGTATTCTCTGCATGGCAACAACAGAAAGGCTTTCAATGTTGGCAATTCTTTAACAGTATGCTTATTAAAGCTTACTTGCATCTTACGATGTCAGACAAGCTTACCTTATGGTCATTAAAGCATTGCTACTTAAACACAGAGCAACAGGCACTTTGAGTAATAAGCATAAATCAACAGTACAAAAATATGACAGAAACCAGACCATTCTGCAAAATCAAGGACAGATGAAAAGCCACTGTAGTACTTATGCAGTGTGTCCTCCCCATCCAAGGTAGATACAACTACTCCTTGCCTTGGTTGGACACATCCAGAGTCACTACATGGGGGAGTGGGGTGCAACAAGCATGTCACAATTTGAAATCTCTCTGGCTGACTGTGATGGCCCTGACACATTTGTCATACCTCTCAACTTCAAGAGCAAGAAATCTGGACAAAGCCATACACAGAAGTGGGACAAAGGCACAACAATAAGGACAATTTTTAAATATTGCTCTAATAAACTTAGAAAGATAATAGAATAGGTCTTGCATTAGTATGAATTTTCTGAAGGGTATAAAATCTGAAACTCAAATGTCTGTCATTTTCTAACTTCAGTCTTTAGTGATTTGTCACTAATTTGCCAAAAACACAATTTTATGAAAAATGGACCAAAATGTGATGCAAAAATATAAAATAGACACACAATACAGCTTCTACCTGTCAAAGAAGGGACATTTAATATTAGTACTGCTACCTTGAGCAGCTGACAAAATAAAAGAATCTACATGCATTTCAAGTAATCTATAACTTTGATTATTACAGTTATTTCTTAATTGTAAACCCTCCATGTTTTCTTCCAAAATTGCTATTTTGCGGAGGGATTATTAGGGGGAAGAGCAACATTTTGAGCCAAAAATTGGGGACAGTTGAGAGGTTGGCTATGCCTAATTCTATAAAGCAATTTATTTGCATGTACCTCTCAACCTGTTAATGCAGTAAATCTGAACAAGGCCAAATATATTGGGGCACATATAAACAGTACTAAAAATTGCTCTTGTATAAATTGAGACAGTTGATAGAGCGGCTCTTACTTTAACATGCATTTTTATGAAGGTTATGAAGTCTGAAACTTATTATTTAGTGACTTCTGGCAAATCATTTAGGAATTAAAACTACAAATTTTATGAACAACAAACCAAAAATAAGAAGCAAAAATCTATTCATTCTTTGAAAATCTGGACAGTTGGGAGGTATAGTTCAGCTGGGCCTGTCTGAGTTTGCTGCCCTTCCCCTGACAAAATAATGGTTGAACTGGAGCCTCTGCAGCCATTCCAATTAACCATTACTTGGCTATTTCACTCCATTTACCATAAACACTAATGTGCATACTGCTTTACTTCAATGATTGGACTTCATTTGAAAGTTTTATTTTGTATTTTACAGCACAAACATTAAGTCATCTGTTAAACAAAGCAATGCAGTCTCACAATGAAAACTTAGCATTAAAACTTCTCTGCCCTTGAAACTCACATTCATTGAAACAGCATTGAAACCCACATTCAAAGAAAATACATTTTGCCAGTGGCAGATAAAGATTAATTTTGGGCTGTTTTCGAATCATAGGCCCCTTGCATATGAAACATACATGTGCTCTTTGATACACCTTCCTCATTGTACTAAAAATTATATTCCTTGTACAATACAGTACACTTGTTAGAGGGTGTTTTAAATTTGTTTTGAACATTTTTCCAGTAAGCAATGAAACAAAACATATGCACCCATAATGGCAAAACTGCCCAGTTGAGAACATTTATCATAAAAAGTCTACTCAGACTTCCACAGTCCACCATTATTAGTAAATATACACAATTCTACAGTCCACCATTATTAGTAAATATGCACAATTCCACAGTCCACCATTATTAGTAAATATGCACAATTCTACAGTCCACCATTATCAGTAAATATGCACAATTCTACAGTGCACCTTTATCAGTAAATATGCACAATTCTACAGTCCATATTCAGTGAATTCAGTTCTTGCCATAGCTGTCAACCTTAGCACAAAAACCTGGACGAAGCCAATAATGGGGGAATACAGTCCCAAAAATAGGGACAAATTTAAAATATTCATCTTATAAACTTAGAAAATTGCTAGAAAAAGGTTGTGCTACTATGTATTCTGAAGAACATGAAGTTTGAAATTCAAATGCCGGTCAATTTTACTGCGGACAGAACAAAAACAATTTTCAGCAGAGACGCAGGGATTAATACTGCAGACATGTCTTTGTAAAATGGCAGGGCATCAGAGCAAATCCACACAAACACAGAGAGGAGATGCAGACTCCACACAGAAGCCACCCCAACCAAGAATCAAACCAGAAAACCTATAGCTGTGAGGCAACAATACTACCACTGCACCATCAAATCTGCAAGGAATTAAACATTCAGAAACCTGAAGTCTGAAATTCAAATGCCTGTCAATTTTACTGCGGACAGAACAAAAACAATTTTCAGCAGAGATGCAGGGATTAATACTGCAGACACGTCTTTGTAAAATGGCAGGGCACCAGAGCAAATCCACACAAATACAGGGAGGAGATGCAGACAGAAGCCACCCCAACCAAGAATCAAACCAGAAAACCTATAGTTGTCAGGTAACAATACTATCACTGCACCATCAATTATACAAGGAATTAAACATTCAGAAACCTGAAGTCTGAAATTCAAATGCCTGTCAATTTTACTGCGGACAGAACAAAACAATTTTCAGCAGAGACGAGGGATTAAAACTGCAGACACATCTTTGTAAAATGGCAGGGCACCAGAGCAAATCCACACAAACACAGGCAGGAGATGCAGACTCCAAACAGAAGCCACCCCAACCAAGAATCAAACCAGAAAACCTATAGCTGTGAGGCAACAATACTACCACCGCACCATCAATTATGCAAGGAATTAAACATTCAGAAACCTGAAGTCTGAAATTCAAATGCCTGTCAATTTTACTGCGGACAGAACAAAACCAATTTTCAGCAGGGATTAAAACTGCAGACACGTCTTTGTAAAATGGCAGGGCACCAGAGCAAATCCACACAAACACATGGAGGAGATGCAGACTCCACACAGAAGCCACCCCAACCAAGAATCAAACCAGAAAACCTATAGCTGTGAGGCAACAATACTACCACTGCACCATCAAATCTGCAAGGAATTAAACATTCAGAAACCTGAAGTCTGAAATTCAAATGCCTGTCAATTTTACTGCGGACAGAACAAAACAATTTTCAGCAGAGATGCAGGGATTAATACTGCAGACACGTCTTTGTAAAATGGCAGGGCACCAGAGCAAATCCACACAAATACAGGGAGGAGATGCAGACAGAAGCCACCCCAACCAAGAATCAAACCAGAAAACCTATAGCTGTGAGGCAACAATACTACCACTGCACCATCAAATACGCAAGGAATTAAACATTCAGAAACCCTTAAGTCTGAAATTCAAATGCCTGTCAATTTTATTTAACATTTTTTAATCAGGACAGTCTGACTTGGAACAAATAAACAATTTTCAGCAGAGGCCCAGGAAGAAATAATGCAGACATGTCTTTGTAACATGGGAGGGCACAAAAGCAAACCCACACAAACACAGGGAGAAGATACAGACCCTACAAAGAAGGAACCCCAGCCAAGAATCAAACCCAAGAACCTGCAGCTGTGAGGCAACAATGCTACTACTACACCATCAAATATCAAGCATTGCAACATTTACAAACCACAGATATTATGAGGAACAGATCAGATTGAATATGAGGTAAAAATCTGAAATTATTTTACAAATGGTGGTGGGTAGGGAACTCAAGTCTTTAACACCTGCATACAGGGTACAGGGTTCAAGCCTGAGGCATTCCCTACCACACCACCATAAGCACCTGGGGCATTTTCACAGACACACACACACACACACACACACACACACACACACACACACACACACACACACACACACACACACACCAGTAAAGCACAAGCACCATACACAAACTCCAGTAAAGCACAAGCACCATACACAAACTCCAGTAAAGCACAAGCACCATACACAAATAAAAAGCACAAGCACCATACACAAATAAAAAGCACAAACTCAAGCACCATACACAAATAAAAAGCACAAACTCAATAAAAATAAACATTGTAAATTAAAAGGCACCTTACCTGAATGAATACATCCAGAGTTAACGTCCGTACATACATCCTTCCCGCGCAATACTGAAGACCCGCGAGATCCCAATGCTCCTTCCCGACGCCGACGAGATCCCTAAGGCTCTGTCCCGAGTCCCTGCTGCTCCTCTTGCAGTCCGGACGCGTCCCATAATCCTGGCGGGTCTGTGCACTGTAAAAGTGCACAGACGTCTCCTTGTGTCCCCCTATGGGGACGGCCGGGCTGCCTTGAGCATGCACATAGACCGATAAGTCGGGACTCGGACTATGCGCATGCGTGAAGTCCGCGAATTTTAAAAAAATATTTTTTTTTTATTTTTCATTTTTTTTTCTTTCTTTTTTTATTTTTGAGGGGGCTGCAGTCCGGCAGCCCTATGCCACGAGCCGCCCGTTTGTTTGTACTACAGACTTATGCATACATACTTGCTTTTACAGTTAGGAAATGCATGCTCACTTTGCTACTGCTGTATAGAAAACAAAAAATCTATATTGAACTTTTAAAGCTACAATAATATTTCTCTTGTGCTGCATACATACCATTTGCTTCCCTCAGTCTCTCCAAATGATCAGCATGTGCCTGCTGAATCAACTCAATTTCAGGATTACCTATGAAAAGAAAAGAAAAGAAAACAACAGAGGAGCATTATGCATACCAATATTGGCTATATTTAGCTTTCTGTGTATTATAAATTCTCTTTATTAGCATACTTACACCACTGTGGGATGTCACTAGTCTGAAACTCATGCAACCACTTGTTGAGCAGATCCATCTTGTGCCTTTTTAGGTCATTAAAATGGTGCCCACACTGTTCTCCAATGTGTGGGATGCCAGTTGCACTGGATACAGCCTTGGCCAGACTTTTCCAAGCCTCAAACTTGTACTGCATGCCAGAATAGTCCTGCTGCAGAAGCATTTGGTTGCGGTGCTTTACCAGGAGTCCAATAAATATTCTGGACTCCTGAGTGCCCTACCTTTGTGTCCTATACTGGGCACCTTCCCCTCTAACACCAGACATGTCTAATCCCAAAAGTAGAGCAATGGCAAATGATGATTTCCCACCAGTTCCTAATATCATATTTACTGGAAGTGTGCAAACCTGAGAAAAAATGTCAACCATGTTTACGCAATGTTAAGTGGAGAACAACAATGCCAAGCTGGGAGGAAAGCAATTTCTGAAAATGGAAGGTTAATCTGACACTTGACCTTAGTTTGAAGAGTGTCTGCTGCTATAACTGTTAGGTGATTTAAATTTGCAGACATGCTCTATGGGCATAAATGTCATGACCTGACACATTTTTGGTTTGGCTTTATACACTGATAAAATTGTTTCTTACGATGTAGGATTCAAACCTATACATAAGGGAGAAAACATTTTCTTCCACAGTTGTGATTTTCCATCTTTGCCACAGAAGAAGTGCTTCTCATAGTCATGAATCATTCATAAATACAGATGACAGTTTGAGATGTTAATCATGTATGTGGGTGCCCTAACAAGATCATTTTCTATAGATTAATTTGTGCCTGTACCTTATTTAAGTGTGAAGGCTATCCAAGTCCAGATTGCAGAATTATACTTACAGAAATACAGCAGACAGTATACTCTCAGTCATACATCTGAACCTTCAAAACACAGTAAGGGTGTCTTATCCCTCATACATATATACATATATCCCTCATAAATATAATTCATATCAGCTCCACAATTTATAATTTTGTATAAAATGTTATAAGTGATATTTAATATGATGTGAAATGAAACAACAGTAAAAATGCCTGGAGTTTCCTGTATTAGAACCCAAGACCATGTGTATGTCAGCCCTATTTTTACACCTGTTGCCACATGAATACTGAAATAACACATGTATATTTTCCTGTTCAGTACTGTAATCTGGACTGTCACAACAGTAAAAATATGTTGCACTTCCTGTATTAGATCTCAGGACCATCTGTATTACAGCCATACACTTACACCTGCTGCCACAGAAATGGTTATATAACACTTGCATAATTCCGTATTCATTCTTCAGTTCTGTGTGTTAACTGCCGAGCAACGCCACTTAGTGTTTGCATGGGGTCCAACAACATTAATAGAAATTATCCATTTTAAACTGTTGACTGTCTGTGTCCTGTCTGTAGGTGTTTGATGGCTGCAGGTGCTAGAGAACATTGCTAACCACTGTGCAACTTTACTTAGTAGCGTTGCGTGGTGGAAAGCAAAAACTGTAGCAATGTATCCTTTTTCACTTTTACACTGCCTACTTCCTGTCTACTTCCTGTCTGCTTCCTGTGTGCGCCACTAGTTCAGGTTTGCACACTGTTAAGCATTGTGCACATGAGATAAGCACAGCTAAACCAGACATTCCTTGTGTTTCTGTGTTTCCCTTGTTTGTACTAAGGCACTCACCATGCAAACACTGGCATTACAAAAAGAAAAACACAAAACAGGGAAAATTAGGTGAAATAACGAAAATAAATCTATTAAATAAACAACACTACAAAATTTATGTTGGTACACATGAAATATTTTTACTCAGGTCTGGATTTGAACTCTCACTCCAATGGACCTTCAAAACACAATAAGAGTGTCTTATATCTCTTTGCCACTCAAACAGCTTTGCAGCAGAGAACTAAAATCATTGTGCATACAACCAACTAACAGCCTAACATCATATACAGTACTAACAAAACATATGACAGTTGTTTGTACATGTATTAATTGAAGAAGTAGTGCACTGAGTGATCACGCAGCATTTCTATTACTTGCATAACTGCAGTTTCTGTCTTATCTCTCTGTGTTTGTTGCCCATGCTTGTCCCATCTGACACACGCAGTCTGTAAGTCATTCGGTATCATTGTCCTTAAAATGTGTGAGAATATTAAATGGCAATAATATATAGTTGTCAACAAATGAAGGGGAGGTTGGATGTTACTAAACAGAAACTATGAAATGTATGCTGCTTATTTGGCATTACAAACCTTGATGCGATTACTTCTATACTTTGCAAGTCTAAAGTGGCTAACACACCCACTAGATGTAGAGGAGTCTGAATGGCTGTTGTGTTTTCCTTCTCCCTACCAGTAATCATTCACAGTTGCAATCAATTAGCAGCAAACACTGAGGGACTGTCTGCACTGTTTACATATGATACATGGATATAAGTATTTGGGATTCAGCAATTCTAATGCATTCACACCTCATTTGCATCTTCACCATGCTCACAACCCTGAATCTACACCATAAAAAGGGAACTATATAACTAGGGAACCTGAAGGTGAGGACACTTGTTTATTTGGATAACACAGAAGATGTTACTTTGGGATTTATCTGCACAGCAGACTACTGATATGCTGAAATATCAGTAAGAAAATTAGCAAATGCTACTTTTATCTATATACATTACTTAGGAGTGTACTGATGGCATGGGCATTTTTGTCAGGGCATTTCACTTTCTCTGATGTGCAAAACTTATTAACTGTCACGCAAGTGCTACTGTTACAACTGTTTTTCTCTGTACACTCTTCTATTGTTATTTCCATAAAATATAAATGTTCTATATTGTCAAAGTCACAGGGGTATTAGCCTTCTCGGATGGAACATACACACTTCTAGGGGAGTGCTGGCCACAGGTAGACATGACAAGCAATAGCTTAAAATAAAATATTCTGTGTTAAATTTGTACACATGTTTCGGGGACAGTTTATTTGATAGCACTTTTAGCATTTCACTGATGGTTTGTTAGCAAAATGTGTAATTTGCCTGTTGTTTTGGGGGTAAGGCAGCAAAGTTGCATTACTGTTTTAGCACAAACAAGATTTTTGCTATTGTTACTCTCCTTGTTTTGGATCCAACCTTGCTTTGTGTGTGATTTTAATATGTTGCAACCACACAATTCCTTTTTTTATATATTTGAATATCTTACCAGTTTTATGTTTCTCCAGTGGTTAATACTGAAATGCTACCTTTTATGTGTTATATCGAAACAAGACTTTTATTTACATGATACTTATTTGTATTATCCTTCTTTTGTGTTTTATGTCACCTAGGAATATGGCACACAGGTGTCCCAATCCCCCAACCCCCCCTTCAGTGACCCTGAAAATGAAGTCACTTTCCAAGCATTTAGGCATTATAGTGCCTTTCTGCTTTAGAAGGGACATGGGTATATTTCCTGCAGAATGCAAATTTGGCAGCAGATAGTTGCTGATGAGAATGCAGTAGGTGGCCAGAGCAGGACATATGATCAGGTGCGCTATAGGGACACTGACATGATTTTAAAAGCATGGAGGAGAGCAGCTGCAGTGGCCTGTGAATGGATGGCTACTGGGGCGGCTGCTACAGAGCCACCATTAACAGCTAATGAAGAGTTCCTGTCCACTCTCAGGGATCCAGACAACTCACTGGAAAGTGCACAACAGCATGTCATTGATGTTGGTGCTACTGTTTCAAGGAGGACAAGTGTGCCCCAGGAAGAGCTTCCTGGTAGGCTTACCTAACTCAGTTGTTAACTACTTCTTAAGTTCTGTTCATAGGTTCATAGGTTCGTACTAGGCTATCTGCCCTAGGGCATTTATAAGCCTAGCCAGAGTGTGTGTGGCTTTCACCACCCCTTAGGATGAGAATACTACGCCCTTTTAGGGTTTAGTTTACTGTGCCTCTGTCTAGTAGTGACACAGAGATGACCCCCGGGGTAAACCTACGATCTCCCATCCACTCGTCAAGATTTCTCTTGAATAGAGTCAGTGAGGGGCTCTGCCTAACATGGATTGGGATTCTGTTCCAGAGTGTAGGGAGCCTCTGGGTTATGAATCTGTCCCTCCAGCACGTCCTATTTATTTCTGTGTTGAGGTTTAAGTCTCTTGCTCTCGTGGCTCTGGTGGATTTGGATTTACTAAGGTGGAGCATGTCCATTAATTCCGGATTGGACATGGCCTTGTACGTCAGGCACAGATCACCTCTGAGTAGGCGGTATGCGACTGAACAGAGCTGGAGTTTTTTCAGTCGGGCAGCATATGACATATGTTTAAGACCCTTTATCCTCTTGGTGAGGAACTTTTGGGGTCTTTCCAACTGCTGCAGGTGACGGGTAAGATACATCCCAAATGGGGCATTGTACTCAATCATTGGCCTGATAAGAGAAGAGTACAGTGGCACAATGACCTCTCTTGATCTAGATGTGAAACCCTTCATGATAAGATGGGCAATATAGAAGGTCTTCCTAACCACTTTGGCAATGTGAGTGTCAAATGAGAGGTTACTGTCAACCTGGGTCCCAAGGTCCCTGATTACCTCTTCCGATTTAATGGATTACCACCTATGTGGTAATTTGTGGGTACCTTGTTTTTCCCAAAGGGTATGACTATACATTTTTGGCATTCAGCTTAAGGCCATGGCTCTGGCACCAATTATCCGTTTCTATGAGGCCTCTCTGAAGGATGTTTGTGTCCGCTGGAGTATCAATTATGGCGCCCAGTTTGCAGTCATCTGTGAACTTTGTCAGCCACAATCCTCCTATGTTTGCCTGTACCTCGGAAAAATAAATGCCGAACAAGAGGGGTCCCAGGACTGAGCCCTGTGGGACACCGCTTGTGACTGGCGTAGAGTCTGACATAGCTCCAGCAACTCTGACCCTGTGGGTTCTGTCCTTGAGCCAGTTTGCAACCCATCTTGTGACATATGGGTTTACATTTAAGCTGGTGAGTTTGTCTATGTTTAACATTAAATTCATTTGAGGGGATCATTATAGATTGATACAGTTAACAACACATTCAAGTTGATTATGCATGGGCTTAGGGTGGACATGTCATCCAAGTTCTTGTTAAAAGTATCATTAATGGACATATAAAGGGCAAAAAGTTTTAACCCCCTGTGTTACTGTTAATTGCATTGATGGTGTGCTTACCTTTTGCTTAACTTCTTCCAGGACCATCATTCATAGGAAGAATAGCATCAGCTGCACATGGTAAGCCTAATATTTTTATGCCAGTACTGATAAGCATTTCAAAGAAATATTTATTTTATCCTTATGTATGATGTGGGTGTCAGGACAGTTGTGTGTATTGCTGTACTCTCTGTAGTAGTGACACCAGTGTTAATCTGTTAGCATATATTGTACTGTAGTGGTATAGATATTAATTTCTTTCCTGCGTTTGTTGCTTATTATTGCAGGTGATCCTGACAGTGGAAGTTAGGACTCTTACTACCTGATGTCAGAGAATCTGCAGGCTCTGATGACGATGGTCAGCAAACAGAGGCACAGTTGGGGGGGGTGCAGAGGTTGAATCTAACACTGAAGTTGACATTCAGCCATCCCCTGCAATTCCATCAGATACATCCAGTAGGCCTATGCCAACCAAATCCAGTGAGCACGCAGATATTGGACAGGTAGGGGGTGAGACACTCGATCAGGGAAGTGTGATTACTGTGGCTTCAGTGCCTGTTGAGTCTGGCCATAGCCAAAGTGTGTGCAAGGTGCCACTCAGGAGGGTTATTAGAGGTGCTTGGAGTAGGAGGCCTGGTGTTCATCCTCCACCTGATACAGGTGTGTCTCCTGTGCCACTCAACGTATGTTTAAGACCATCATGGAGGTGCAGGCATATTCCAGTAGGTCCTCCAGAGAAATGTTTTGGGTTGTTGATGTGGTACAGGCCGACATGTGTGACTGCCTCCACTGTATTGCAGATTCAATGGATCAGATGAATGACACATTGGAAAGGGCAGTGTCTGTGATGGAACATCTGCTGGCAGGGGACAGCATCCACATGGGCATAGGTCAGCTACATCATCTGATGTTAGCCGATGTCACCCTGCCTAATCATGCTTCCATAGTGGCACTACTTCCACTGCTCCATCGGTGGTTGAGGTGTCCACACTAAGATGTGGAAGGCCTTGGGGTCATAGTTCTGGGTGTCGTCATGAGTGTAGCTCATTCAGCAGACATCAGTCATGTTCAAGTAGCAGCAGTGCATCTGACCATGGGCGTGGACATGCAAGTGTAACTGCGGGCAGAGGCAGTTCTCACAGTTGGGTATGACAACGATGAACTGCCACCTCTAATATGCACGGCTCACACCTGTCCGACATATCAAGACTTAGAGCTAGCATAGGGCTTGGCCTTGTTCCTGCAGACACTCACACACCAGTTTCACCTGGAAGGCCAATACAGAGACACACACACAAAAATTACATAGTTCAGCCATGAAGCTTAAAGCACATTTTGTCTTACTGGACATTTGTTACTTTATCTGAATGTCTGCCTGCTTCTCTTTCTTACTCACAAGCACTCACCGACCTTTTGTGGCAGCCTAGGCTTCCTGCCCCCCTCAACAACACCCTGTGCAAGTGATGATAACTGTGCCATATCCTTGTTTTCTATTATTTGATTCAGGGATACATACCATTTGTGTTTGATACTCAGGGTGCATAGCTGACTTAGTACTTAGTATATCTGCTTTGTGATGTTGTTCTGCTAATTGTACTTTTGACATATTTTGGTCTTAGAAAGTTAGACAGTTGATAAAATCAAAAAACATTTTTACATCAGTATTTTTAATAAGCTTCTGAGGGTTGTGAAGTCTGAAACTGAAATGTGTCCCATTACTTTTTGACTTCTCTCTTTCATGATTTTCCAGTACAAATGTATGAGGCCAAACTGAGGATATTCGATGACCGTCAGTATTTTTGAGAAGTATGAATGTGTGAATCTTTGATGCCTGAGGCCTACTACTTGATAGAGGACACATATATTCAAATAAGTCTCTGCTGTCACATGTTAAACTCATCGCTGTAGAAATCACTCACCTTTTACTTGCTTACATTACTAAATAACAACATGCAAGGATATGCCATTCATTCATATTATTACACAATACACTCTAGGTTCAGCACTTACCTTGTAAATTCAGCAGTTGCAACAGTTTTAGTTCAGGGCTGACTCTGTCTGATCCTATCAGTACACGACCATTACATGGGTAGGTAAAGATTATGAGAGTTGCCTGACATGAATGCTACTATATGTATGTGCGTAGGATGAAGGTTTTAGTCCCTTAGGTGGTGGGTGAGTGTGCTATTCATTGCCTCTTAGCCAGTGCGAGGACATATTGAGCACGCCTACTTTTGCCTAGACTAACAGCAGCTGCTGGCTTCCCCTCTGACTCTTCATCTGCGTGTGTCTGGTGTGACCTTGCCATTGGTGGGGGGATGTGTGCCCCTTCCCCTTGTTGATCCTGCTGAAGCTACTTTCTCAGGATGATGCTATGAAGCAAGACACAGACAGTGAATATTTCAGTACATGTACGTGGATTGTACTGCAGGGCTCCCCCTAGTATCTAGGCACTGGAACTGGGACTTCAGCAGCCAAAACACACACTCTATGATATTTCTGGTTTGAACGTGTTAACTCATTATTTCATTCTTCAGTGTGTGTGTGTGTGTGTGTGTGTGTGTGTGTGTGTGTGTGTGTGTGTGTGTGTGTGTGTGTGTGTGTGTGTGTGTGTGTGTGTGTGCATTTCTGATGGGTGTCATCGGCCACAGTTCCAGTGCATAAAGTTATCCCCCAGTAAATGACCCTGTGGGATATCACCCCTAGTGAACATCTGATACAACTGGGAGGTATGGCAGATATGTGAGTCGTGGTAACTGCCTGGGTTGCCAGCACACACATTCAAGATGATTCTCTTACCATTACACACGACTTGGCAGTTAATAGAGTGGAAGCCATTTCCATTTATACAGAGTCTTTCCTGTTCCCTGGGTGGAGCATTAATTACTATATGTGTACAATCTATGGCACCCAGTACTTCAGGATAGTGTGCTAAAGGATAGAACTCCTGTATATTTGTGGTCCTGTCCTCAGGAGTATGGGGAAAATATATGTGGTCACTGTCATGCTGAAGCATAGCATTCAGGAACTGATGGAGGATCCTGGATGCTGATGCTTGTGACACATCTCCAGCATGTCCCCTGTTGGTTTTTGAAAGGTTCCTGTAACTAAAATTCTAAGTGCTACACATACCTTTGTCTCCAGTGGTAAGGATTCCCCTCGGTTTGCCCTGGGTCTCAGTTGAGGATGACAGATGTTGCAGAGTTTCTGTAGTGTGTCTCTATCTACCCTGTAGCACTCTACAATTTCTACCTCATGCAGATTGTGATAAGTTAACTGGGGTCTGAAAACTCTTCTCCTTCTTGGCTGTGGTCTATTAGCAGCAACACCAGTATAGACTTCAGCCTGTTTCACATACACATGAATTAAAGAAACAGCAGCCCCTAAACATTTCTTTCTGTGTAGACTCCTTTCCATGGCTGTATTCCAATAGGTTTTGTAATTCACAGGAAAACCAGTGCCGAGTCTACATGGCTGCTTTATAGCTTGTTGAATTGCTCCTCCATTTTGGATTGGTTGATTAGCATACAATTCAGCTGCTTATGCTGTAATTAGCATGCCACAGTGTTTAACACAGTTGCGCAGCTCTACACACCATGTAGAGCCATTTTACTGAATATGAAACAGTGCGCTACCATGTGTGCATCTTGCCATGACATGCACATGGTGTTAGTGGACAGTGTAAGGTTTATTGAATCTGCCTATTGGACTACATACAACATGCACTGTATTCATTGAATGTGCTTCAACAGTACCCTCAAACATTTCAGTTTTTTTACTGATTTTTTTTTTTGTTTCAGTAATATTAATGCCTTGTTATTACTCTACAGTTCATAGAGTGTAAAGTTGAAGAAGTTCAATCAAACTCCTAAAGTTTAATTCCCTGATGCTAACTATCCATCAGTGTTCTCTATTAGAAATCACTGCCTGTACAGTTTCTGTTGTTACACTGGCAGTGATTCATTTGTCCTAGATTCTCTCTTTTCACTGCTGTTAAGCAACCATGGAGTTAGTGAATATATCTTTATGTGTCTATCTATCTATATATATACATACAGTACATATACATATATTACATGGGTCCCCTTCATATGATCGAAGTTTCAAAAGTTCGACTTTCATATGGCCGAGACCATATGATGAAACTTTTGAAAGTTTGAACGTTCTTAATGGAGATCTCCATACAGCACGGAATGGAAGATTTCCCTTTTGCGCACTGCAGAGCGATCTCAGAGTTGGTATATATAAATAGCAGGGGGTGTGGGGGGTACAGGTAACTTTTTTTCTTTTTTTTCTTTTTTATTAGATGTTCGAACTTTCAAAAGTTCGATCATATGGTCTCGGCCATATGAAAGTCGAACTTTTGAAAGTTCGATCATCTGAAGTAGACCCATATACACACAGACACACATGTATATATATGTGTGTGTGTGTGTGTGTGTGTGTGTGTGTATATATATATATATATATATATATATATATATATATATATATATATGGGTTTATGACAAATTATCAAGTTTTCGGAAACTCAAACTTCATATGGTAGAAACCATATGTTCGAGTTTTCAAAAATTCAAACGGAACAGAGCAAAAGCCTACATTGCCTCTATACCCCCTGCAAATTATATATACCATCTCTGAGATCACACTACAGTGGGGAAAAGGGTAAATTCCCAGATCCCCACTGTAACATGATCTCCATACAAATGCTTCAAGTTTTTGGAAACTCAAACATATGGTCTCGACCATATGAAGTTCGAGTTTCTAAAAACTCAATAATCTGACATAAACCTATAAACCCATATTCATATTTATATATATATATATATATATATATATATATATATATATATATATATATATAGGGTCTATATTATGTCGCCGAAAAACCTTTCCACCGAACACCACTTCGTCGACAGGTATTCAGAGACATTCACTTCCACGATTCGCTGAGTACTTAAAGGCCTAACAAACACTTGCCCCGCAACCCAAAGGACCTAAATCTAGCTAAACCAAACCCACCTATGTGGAAGGCTGTGCCCTCACACACCCCTAACTAAATATACCAACTCTGTGTATTTGGCCAACTACTTATTTGCCCTGTAAGTATTCAGCAAATCGTGGAAGTGAATTTCGCTGAATACCTGTTGACGAAGTGGTGTTTGCTGGAAAGGTTTTTTGGTGATGTAATATAGACCCATATATATATATATATATATATATATATATATATATATATATATATATATATATATATCTACAGACAGGCGCACACGCACATGCAAACACATACATAGGTACAAGGGGCTTCCCCTATCAAAAAAAAAAAATATATATATATATATATATATATATATATATATATGTATATATTGTCTGGTCAAACTTCAGAGAATGTAAACTCATCAGAACATGGGGTTGGGACTATGTCCTGTTGCTTTATTAGTTTCCATTTCACACACACACTTTGGTGAAATTATTATTAACTCTGTAGATTCTATAGACTTGATTTTTAACTTTACAGTGCACACTTTCATGTCTGAAGCTACAACACTTGTACAGTGTCTGTCTGCTTGTTTGTTATAAGGTGCCATATTTTATGTTACATTTGCATGATGGCAGAAGGAAACAGTAAGCCTGTTTATGTTCCCTTTTAAGTGCCTTAACATTCTTCCTCCCCTTCTTCTCTACTTCCTGCTTACCCTCTTCTACCTATCATACACCTTCTTGAATACCTCTTTGGATTCCTTTCCTGATGTTCATTCTGGAAGTCCATTCCATGGGTCCCCTGCCCTCTCTGTGAAAAAATAATTTCAGAGATTCAGAAAGTAGTTGGTCCCTGCAGTCTGCTGCCTGAGCCTCCTCTTCCCCTTCTTTCCTTCCTGTTCAGAATGACCCTTTCACATCTATCATGATCTTGTGCACCAGTAGCATGACCCCCATCCTCATCTCCTGTTTTCTCAGGTAAGAAGAACTCTAGCTCCTCTATTGACTGGTCACATGCTTTACTCTTGATTTCACAGATCCTTCCGGTACCTTTCCTATAAAATTCTTTTATCAGCCTGGTGTCAGTACTCAAGGTGTAGTCTGTCCAACACCCTATCCCCATATATTGGAAACTACTTATTTGCTTCTGAAGTATGTCCCCTGGATGATATACACCAACATTCTCTTTGCTGCTCTCACTGCCATCACACTTTGCTTCCGGTGTTACAGTCCATGTAACATGAACCATAAGATCCTTTTACTGATCTATTGTCATCAGTTCTACTCCTTCCAGCTGATACTTCACACCAGGGTCATTGTGATCTGAATGGAGTACATTTGCATTAGTTTACTCTGAACTTTAAGTGCTACCTTTCTTCCACTTGATCAGCCTTTCCAAATCCTTCACTATACTCCCCCATCCTCCACTACTGTAGTGATTTTTGTGTCATCAACAACAGCTTGATCCTGTTCTCTTTTCTCTCATATATATGTGAAACAAACACATTGAAGAATATTGGACCAAGGACAGACCACTGTGATCTTACACGTCACTTTTCTAAGTCCAGATATTGCCCCTCTCACCACATCTCTTTGTGTCCTACTGTTCAACTATGTAGCCATGTAGTTTTCCAGATGTGGTCCTACCTTCAACGTCTCCAGTTTCCTGTCAGTCTGTATGGGATAGAGTCAAAAACCTTGCTGAAGATCAGGTAGACTACATATACTGGTATACTCCTATCCAGTTCACATGTAACCCAGTCATAACACTGGAAAATGTTTAACTGACAGTTACGTCTGCCTGCAGGCCCATGCTGATTGCTTTATAGGAGAATGCTGTCCTCTTGAAAATGTACTAGCCTTCCACTCAGGATTTTTCCCATGACATTTCCTGCCACTGTTGTTAAGCTAACAGGCATCACCGTGGATTTTTCTGCTTCCTCTTGTACTAGGGCACCACGATATATGTTTTCCAGTCCTCAAGCACTCCTGCACTAGCCAGTAATCTTTTGAAGATCTCTATTAAGGAGTCTGACAACACACTGCCAGATTTCTGAGGACTGTGAGATTGTTCTCCCTAAGACCAAGCAGTTCTCTGTCAACCTCTTACATTTCTTTCTTTCTTGGTGCCTATCCACTGTCCTTCCCACTCTGCCCTGGCTATGTCCTAACACGATATGTTCCCCTTGTTTTCCCTTTTTAACGACCAAAGCAAAATATTCATTCAGTTCCTCTGCTTTTTTACCCAGTATTCTGTTATTTCATTCCCATCTTTGCTCAGCCTGACCAGTTCTGCCCTTCTCCTCCATTGTTCTGCTTTGCACCTAAAGAGCCATTGTTTCCCTTCTTGATCCCTTCTGCTAACTCTCTTTCAACTTTAGCTTTTGCTGCCCTTATTATCTTTTTTTGTCTTATTCCCTTGACTTGCTCCCAGTCTCTTTATTTATCCTCATACACCTCTCCAGTCATAGCATAATGCACTTTTATTAAAATCCTACATCACTGTCTTTGTTTTTTGTTTACCCTTTCCCTACTTTAAACCACACAATAGTATGATTACTGTTGACTAACAACATCTTAACCTGGTTTTCAGTGGCACTCTCTGCATTGGCTAGGACCATATCCAGAACTGTATCCTTTATAGTACAGTTCTATACCATTTGGATATACCTCTCTGGGTCTCAGACATCAGTCAACTCTCGTTTCCTCTCTGCCCTAGAATTCAAAATGTTCCAGTTTGCTCCTAGTAGAGTCAGACCACCCCACGTGTGTATTATCCATTTCCGCTTACCCAACTCCTTTTTTCTTTCCTCTCTCATTCTTCTTTCTTGTTGTGTATAATATATGGTACATTATACCAGTGCACCAGTTCTCCCCCTTTTTCTCTACCTAACTGCCACGACACTAATTCTAACTTCTAATCCTGGATATATCCTTATCACATTGCTGGCTTGGTGTACTTCCCCCACTCTTAACTCACACCTCATTTTCCCTTTTATGTAGATGACTTTCCAACTCAATCTCTCCCTTCTCTGTCATTCCCCTATAACCTGAACCCAATTAACTCCATGTCTCAACACTTCTTGTTGTTGGTCCATGCTATATTACTCAATGAAAATATTCATTCAGTTCCTGTTTTTTGTCCTAGTACTCTGTGATCTCCTTCCCATCTTTGCTCAGCCTGGTCAGTTCTGTCTGTCATCTTCCTATCCAGACTGCTAGCATTGCAGAGTAACACCACCCAGCCATGGTTTGAGTATCATATTTGTTCCTGTACTATGTCCTCTGCTATGTCCCATTCTATGCTCTTTTAAGCTTCTATCTACTGCCTAAACACCTACCCCTAATTTTTAATCCTCCACCTCTCTTCCTTCTTTAGCTAAAGCCTGTAATGCCATTTTTATTTTTCTATATGTAGCAAATGTAGATGTCAGTTTCAGATACAGACCTTATTTTACATTCTTCTGTCCTTTCTGTGATACTTTTAAGTTATGTATTTCACTTTCCTCTCTAAATTCCTTCAGCTGCACGTTCATACTTTTGCTCATTCTGCCTATATCCCAGTGTTTTCCCTAAAGTCATTTTTGATTCTTTTAGCATTCTCTCCCTTGCTTAATTTTCATTTTTGATTCTATTAGCAGTCTCTTCCTTGCTTAATTATTGTTAGTGCATTACACATCTGGTCAATGATTCGTGTAACCCACCAAACTCATAGTCTGTGGCTCTGCTGTTAAGTTTAGTCACATAAGCTCCTATAGTTTCTGGATCTTTTTAGTTTTCTCTAAAGAACTATCTGAAAAAATTATACATTTTTATTTGGATCCCATTATGCCTTAAAGTTCACTCTTAGAATTTCTAACTTCTCTCTCTCTCTCTCAAGTTAAAAGTGATAAATACCACGATGATTTCCTCTTCTGCACATTTAGAAATGTTACATACAGAAGTTTTTTGACTTGTCAGTAAATTCATTTGCTTTGAGATGCAGCTCAGATATCTGGATCCAAAACTTCCAATGTTGTGGCTTGTTATCATGCAGGTAGAAAATCATCAGTAGTTGAAGTTGATTCTTCTTGAGAATAACTGTACAATCATGTTAATGTGAAAAGCAAGAAAATGTTGATGTTCAATGGTCATGCAACAAAACATAATGAGAAAAGTTTAATTATCTGACATATTATGAGTGAGATTATATTTTTTTTATTTTATTTGTATTTGTTTTCTGGGGTAGAGCACTGATCTCCATGGAACTTTTTCATTCTCAGTCCTGGAGTGGTGTCTGGTTAACTGAGTTGCTCAGAATCACTCAGTTAGGTAATGGAGGCTGAGGAAATCAACAGATTTTTAATGCAAACTTGACTATGAATGTAGTGATTGCTCATTAATCATTTATTATGCATGGCTGTGAATCTATAGACCACATCATAGCAGAAAAAGGCACTTCTCTGCACATTGAACAGTTTCACTCTACAAGAGGTCAGATTAGTACTTTTAAAGATCACTTTCTATTCTGACACAAAACAAGGTAAAATACTTTTATCTTTAATACAACTGTCATCTACGGACTGAGCAAATGACATGCATTCTCTTAGGCTTTGCTCACTACTTTAAGCTACAGTCTTTGCATGCTACAATCCTCCCTGACAAAGCATGCTTACAGTGTACACAACAGCAGACAAGTGTTACTGCTAAGAATGTACCTTGCAGTACTGAAATGTTCATATAATGCAGGCTTGTAGAGTTAGCTTAAAGTTAATTATGCTCCTCAGCAAACTAAGGGTGAATTGGGCGGCCACGGTGGTGCAGCGGTTAGCGTTGCCACCTCACAGCAAGAGGTTCTCCGGTTCAATTCTCAGCTGGGGTGCCTTCTGTGTGGAGTCTGCATGTCCTCCCTGTGGTCGCATGGGTTTCCTCCAGGTGCTCCAGTTTCCTCCCAAAGACATGCAGTAGGTGGACTGGACACTAAATTGGCCCTAGGTGTGAGTGTGTGTGTGCCTTCTGTGGAAGGTTGGGTGCCGGGGCTGGCAACTCAACACCATAAAACTCCACTGCCAATCATGAGCGGACAGATGATCCGCTGTGGCGACCCCTAACTGGGAAAAGCCGAAAGAAGAAGAAGCACACTAAGGGTGGATGTAACCAGAATTGTATTCTTTTTTTTTTTTAACTCACAACTGTGTATTATTGCAGTAATTCTCTCTAGATGTTATACAGCCAAAATAAAATATTATTTTTGGCTGTTACCTCAAGTTAAAAATAGTTTATTTTTGGGTGCATACTCTTGTCTATGAGTATTATGCACATAGATCTTTCTACAGGCAAATTTATTGGTAGATCTGATGTCAGTACATTACATTGCTCCAGAAAGCTACACCGGGGGGGGGGGGCTTGGATGGCAAGCTGAAAACAGCAGAATTCTTGAACTCTGCAGTCTTCATTTTTTTTCTGACAGGATTTTTTATTTAATTTCACCAACAAAGACCTGAAACTACTAAAATCAGATTTTGAAAGTTGTAAGCTACAAGTTGGCGTAATTTTTAAGCTAACATTTTCATAATTTTTCTGTCAAACTTTAAAATAGAATGGACATTGAAACCACATTCACAAAGGAAGATGAGCAGCTCCAAAGTTTCTCACCAAGAAACTCCAATGAAGAAAGAAATATAGGCAATCCTTACTACAGTTCAAGACTTGGTGGGAAAATAGACAAAAACGTAAAAGTGGACAATATAAAAGAAGATACCACCAAACAAATAATCTTATTAAATGAAGTCCTTAAAAAACAAACTGCCCAGATTGCTGCTTTGGAAGATACTGTAACCGATATAGACTACAAGTTAACAGAAAGAGAGAAAAACACAGACTTTCTTCTTCAGGAAAACACCAGACTCTTTGAAAGGATAGACTGAGAATAGAACCAGGAGAAACAACATATGATGGAGGGACAATATGATTAATTTCCTGATTTCTTGGATTCCTAAAATCCTAAACCTACCTGAAACACTATCCTTTGGGATAGAAAGGGCACACAGGCCTTTAAGTACAACTTCTGTATCCAGTAAAAACAGCCATCCAAGATCTATTATTGTAAGATTTATCTCCACTCAAGACAAATACCTTGTTTTAAGAACTGCCTGGTCCCTTGCTTCATTACAAATTGGTGACCAAGCTACCTGGTTTGAGAACGACTTTTCACCCCTTGTAATGTCCAAAAGAAGAGCATGTGTCCCTCTAATAAAATCACTAAAAAAGGAAGGAATAAAAACACAACTCATATTCCCAGCAAGAATAAGACTATCCCTGCCAAAGGGAAAGAAAACTTTTGACTCTCTTGAAGACGCATCCACATTTGTCCAAAAAAAAGAACCTTTTACGTCAACCTGAACCCATGGATTCTTCAATGAACTTAAAAATAGACAAGCTTCAAAAAATGAGTGGACTATTAAAGAAAAAAAGAAACCCAGAGACAAATGGTTATACATAGCTTCACATTTCATGCAAGTTTTTGTTTTCTCCCTTCTAAATAATGTGGAATCACACACATAAGGTAACATAACTTTTTTCTCTCCTTATTATCTTCCCACAACAATGCTAACTTTACAAATAATATATATTACTCACAATTCAAGTAAATAAAAATCATATCCAACTGAAAACTACTATTTTATACCTTTATCTCTTTATATACATGGCATAGCACTAGTGAAATGGTGTAAAATAAATTACTCATGTCATATATTTATATATATTTCTGTTATATCCTATTACTTATTTCTTCATGTATGTGCCTTCCCTTTCTGTCTTAGTCCTAGTGTCATAGTAATTAATCACTGCAGGAGAGAGAAATGCTTACTGTGTTACTGTTAAGTAATTAAAAAGAAAGTGGTGACATTTTATTATTAGATATACATTTACTACTTAACTGAACTTCTGCAATGTGCTCCATTCGGCTAATATAACTTATAGCTGTGTATGGTTGGTAATTTGGAGCCTTTATTTTAAATATTTATCATTTTACAAGTTATGCTTAAAAGCTTTACTTCACTAGAAAATTCCCGCCTACTTACTTTTTTGATTGAATTTTGACAACTTTTGAGACAAGTTCAAGTTTCTAAAGGCTTCAGTTAGCTCACAGACTCTTGATAAACAATCTGTGTAGTCTTCCAGGAAGTAGGCATGACCTCTGAATCTGTTTCTCTTCACTGAATTCTAACAGCCAATCAGATTCAAGAATGTTTGACCTGTGTTTTCATTCATTTAAATTATTTATTATCTAAAAAGTCTTATAAGCATATGTCTTACTGTAAATGATGATTTATTTAATCTGAATTGTGCTTATATTTAAATAAGAATTACAAATATGCTTCTGACAGTGGCAGTTTCTAAATGCATCTTTTTTCCTGTCTGCTTTAATGACATTACAGTCCTGTATTCACTCATAGCAACAAATAATTATTAGGATTAATCAATTTATCTTAGTTAGTCTGTTTAAATAAAAATAATTTTAAGAAATTGTATACAGCTTCATGTTCTTAGTGCATGCATACATAGGATATTATATAGAATTTTTCCTTTTGTATGTTTTCAATGTACATGCAGTTTCCCTTCTGCTTGCTATTAACATGCAGTAGCTAGGAATTCCCACTAGATATCATGAGAGGGTTAGTTTGTGGCTTCTATGAGAGATACAGTAAGCCTGGATATGCTTTATCCATGCAGAAGATTAAAATATACAGTTTTATTTTCAAATTTAGAATTTTTTAATTGTCCATAACAGTTTCAAAAAACTATATTTGTCATAATGAATCAAGGAAAGCACTTTTCAATTTTACTTATAACAGCAGTTCCATCAAATGATAATATTTTACATTATATATATTAAGGTCAATGGGTTGAACAACCCCATGAAAAGGAGTAGTGTCAACAAATATTTAATGCTACATAAAGCAGATTTTGCATTCATTTAGGAATCCCACTTAGTAACAGAAGATCGAAACAAATGAACCTTTAAGGATTATAAGAGTTTGGTAAGTTCAAATTACAATCACAAAAGAAGAGGTGTCCTAATTTTACACAGAAACTCAATTATAATCCCAGAAATAGTTGACTCATACTCAAGAAATGATGATATGCTTGCTTTAATCATACTAAAACTAGATAAAAAGATGTACACTTTTGCAAATACCTACTGGATACTGGGTATTGCGACTAAAACTGTGAAAAAACATTTATATACCATAACATTAAAGTCTAAAGGTGAGTTACTATTTGCAGGTGATTTTAATTGTATCTTGTCCTCCACTGATACCACAAGCTCTAAGACCTTCAAGATGTCCCCTGTTGCCAAGCACTTGAACAACTGCAAAAAAGACAGAAACCTAATTGACACTGACGGTATAAAAATATTATCCTCCCTGAAGTATTCTTACTACTCTTACAGATTTGGCACACAGACCAACACAGACAATCCCCCGGATTCTCAAAAGCCTGCACAGAGTGCAAGATGAGTGCAGTAGCTCACGCAGGCAATATGTCTGGCATGTGATCCAGGAACAGCCGGCAGGGGCGTGCACGAGAGCTCCAGCACTAATCTTGATGGACTAAGCCCTGGTATGCAAATCACCTCATTTGCTGGTGAAATCCATGCAAATGAGGTGATATTGTAATCCAGGAAGCTTGCAATAGTCCGTGCAAGACAAGTGCAATCTGCAGAAATGTACTCGGTTACTAACCGAGTACATTTCTGCAAATTCCAAAATGGAGCTATGACAGCTCCAAATCATCATCATCATCTTCTTTCAGCTGTTCCCTTTAGGGGTCGCCACAGCAGATCACCTGTTTCCATTTCTTCCTGTCCTCTGCATCTTGCTCTGTCACACCAACCACTTGCATGTCCTCTCTCACCACATCCATAAGGCCTTCCTCTTTTCCTGTTACCTGGTAGCTTCATCCTTAGCATCTTTTTCCCAGTATACTCAGCATCCCTCCTCAGTACATGTCCAAACCAACGTAATCATGCCTCTCTGGCTTTGTCTCCAAACCTTCCAACCTGGGCTGACCCACTAATATACTTATTCCTAATCCTGTCCACCCTCGTCACACCCAGTGCAAATCTTAACATCTTTAATTCTGCCACAACCAGTTCAAACTCCTGCCTTTTTGTCAATGCCACTGTCTCCAACCCATATAACATAGCTGGTCTCACTGCCCAATTGTAGACCTTCCCTTTCACTCTTACAGGTATTCGTCTGTCACAAATCACTCCTGACACTCTTCTCCACCCACTCCATCCTGCCTGTACTCTCTTCTTCACCTCTCTTCCACACTCACCGTTACTCTGAACTATTGACCCCAAGTATTTAAACTCATCCACCTTTGCCACCTCTACTCCTTGCATCCTCACCATTCCTCTATCCTCCCTCTCATTCACACACATATATTCCATCTTAGTCCTGCTGACTTTCATTCCTCTCCTCTCTAGAGCATATCTCCATCTCTCCAGGGTCTCCTACACCTGTTCCCTACTCTCACTACAGATCACAATGTCATCTGCAAACATCATAGTCCACGGGGACTCCTATCTGATCTTGTCTATCAACCTGTCCATCACCATTGCAAATAAGAAAGGGCTCAGAGCTGATCCTTGATGTAACCCCAACTCCACCTTAAACGCATCCATCACTCCCACCGCAGACCTCACCACTGTCACACTACCCTCGTACATATCCTGTACCACTCTTACATACTTTTCTGACACTCCTGACTTCCTCATACAATACCACAACTCCTCTCTAGGCACCATGTCATATGCTTTCTCTAAGTCTACAAAAACACAATGCAACTCCTTCTGACATTCTATGTACTTCTCCATCAACACTCTCAGAGCAAAGATCGCATCTGTAGTGCTCTTTCCCGGCATGAATCCATACTGCTGATCACTAATCATTACGTCCCTTCTTAACCTTGCTTCCACTACTCTTTCCCATAACTTCATGCTGTGACTGATCAATTTAATCCCTCTGTAGTTACTACAGCTCTGCACATCACCTTTATTCTTAAAAATCGGCTCCAAATAAAGGCTGCATATTATTGATGAAGCATGCCAATGGCCAAGTAGAAGGCCATTGGCATTGCAAACCATAAAAAAAATAAATAAAACAACTTTTATTTTTTTTCCGCCAGTCTCAGCTGTGTAAGCATAGGGCAGTGGCGCACAAACGGGATCGGGGGGGAAATAATATAAACTGAAAATGAGAATTCTAACAAAAATCAGTATTCTGCTATGCAAGTCAATGGCAGGCAAAAGACAACTTGGCCAGTGAGTAGTGGCTGCTAAGGGGGGAGGCTCAGTGTGGGACATGTAACTATGCATTAGTAGGCAATCCTATGCAAATGAGGGAAAGGTTAGTGAATCCCAGAGTTTCCCAGGGTGTGAGGCATTTCCCAAGAGTGTAAGAGTATAAATGGCTGGGTGCAAGACTAGGATATAGGTGACATCATGGGGGGGTGTCAGGCATACTGTAAGTGGATTGGAGACCTGTGGCTCGAGATTGCTCCTAGGTTAGTACAGCTAAGCTAGGGGTGTGTCTAAACCTGCCTAGCACACTTTAGAAAGTGTAAGAGGGTGTGCCCACCACGCACCAGGTTCTACAGGAAGAAAAAGGAAGTTAAGCAAGGAAAAAGCAGCTCTGTGCACATATGAGCACTCTGTTTGCACAGCGCACACACGGGATTAAATAGGGAGGCAATGGGAAGAGAAAACAGCAGTAGGAAGGTAATCAAGGAGAGCTAGCTTAGCTGACAGGTGAAATATATCAGAATCAGCCAATTACACAGGCAGCAGACCAGCCCAGCCCAGCACACCACTATAAACTATGCAAACACCTTTCCCCTTGATTTTCCCAAAAACTCTGCACCACCGGTGCATACAGATGGGGAAATTTTACAAAATGAAAGCAAGATAAAAAATGTTAGGGGCTGCTTTTGCTATCATAAACTAGCATGTGCAAGAGGCTGAGGGTGGTGAGGATGTGAATGCTGCTGAGCAACCCACAATGAGGAGATGGAGAAGAGTGTGCAGACCCAGGGTAACCTACCAAGGGCTACATGAGCTGGAGATAGTGGAGCTCTATAGGGTGGACAGGGACCTCCTACAGCAAATTGTTGAGCTGTGCCGGCCACGCCTCACACACAGAACTAACAGAGGGGAACCCATCTAAGTGGATACAAAGGTACGTGTAGGCCTAAGAATACTAGCTACAGGTACATTCCAAGGGCCAACTGGGGATATGATGGGTATTTCACAGGCATCAGCATCCAGGGTACTCCACCAGTTCCTGGATGCCATGTCAGCACATGTCGGTGAGCATGTATATTTCCCCATTACCTGTGAGGCGTTGGCCAGCAATATGTGTCTCTTCCACCAGATAGCAGAATACCCTGAGGTAGTGGGTGCAATAGACTGCACACATATACACATTAAAGCACCACCAGGTGAGCAGGGTAGGGTCTACATCAACTGCAAGGGCTTCCCCTCCATCAACTGCCAGGTCGTGTGTGATGCCCAGGGCATAATAATGAATGCGTGTGCTGGCTGCCCTGGAAGCTACCATGATTCTCACATCTGGCATCTGACACAGCTGTACCAGACATTTGCCAGTGGAGACATCCCACACAGTCACCTAGTGGGGGATGCTGGATACACACTCCAGCTATGGCTGATGACACCCATAAGAAATGCACACACACCCGAGCAAGAACTCCATAATGACGCACACGCACAAACATGAATCATAATAGAGCGTGTGTTTGGGATGCTGAAGTCACAGTTCCGGTGCCTGGACACATCCGGTGGAGCCTTGCAGTACTCACCAACTACATGTACCCAAATTGTCCTTGTATGTGCCATGCTACACAATATGATCCTGCAGAAATAGTTGCAGCAGAAACAGCATGGGGCAGGGCCACACAGCCCCCCACCAGTGCTAAGGCCTCCACAGGTGCAGAGTGACTCAGAGGAGGAACAACCTGAGCCTGCTCTAGTAGGCAGAAGGAGGCGTGCCCAGTATGCCCTGGCCTTGGCAAAGAGGCAACACATAGCACATGCACTGACACAGTAGGGACCCAGGGAATGACACCTCTCTCCAACTCGCACATACAGTAAAAGGGATGCCAAACATGACACTACCTGTGCTCAACCATGTATAGGAAGTGTACTATGTGCATCCGACTTAGGCAGCCCTGCATCACCACCCTCAATACTGGGACACCCACAAGGTAAGTGACTCACACATGCCAGTCAGGGGGGCACATACCCAACAACAGTCACAGCCAGCAGGATAGGTGTAGACAAACACAAACAAATGCTGTACTATGGCCTCTGAGTGAGCCCCATGGGTAACCCCTACCCCAGCCCTGCACAGACTACAGCAGGCCAGCCAGTTGGATGCCAGTTGTGAAGGCTAGGAAGTCAGAAACTAATATGTAGGTAGTGAAAGCTACGATCTGTAGTACACTGGTATGCCTCTAGCCAGCACGATAGGTAAGACTACAGACTGAAATGGTGTACCTGACATACCAGTACAGCCCTAGCAACTGTGTAAAAGTGTAAGGTGTGCCCCACCATCCTATGTACACTTATAGTAACAGTCAGGCGTGCCCCCCACCCCTGTGTAGAAATGTAGAAACAGTTTGGTGTCTTTCCCCGCTAAGCAGAAATGTAGCAACAGTCAATGCCAAATGACTGATGTATACCCTGCAGACACAGCATGCTGCCTGTCGATGCACAGCACAAAGGTCAGCACCGCAGTACAAACCACTTGGACTTGATCCACACATGCACTATAGATGGCCATACTGGGCATGCTCACACACTTAAACACAAGAAGGCCATGTCAGCAAACAACAGTGGACCAGACATATCTGGCAGTTGCAGTTCTCAGTGCAAACACATGTCAGTATGCACCACTCCTGCCTTGCACACACAGTGGATAGGAATATGGACATATATTTAAGGACAACACACTATAATAAGCCAAAGGTAGATGGACATAGATGTGTTGAAGAGGGTGACCATGACAAGGAGACATCTGGACCTGTCCCACCCAGCACACAGCCAAAGGGCCCCAAACACATGAGGTGCAGGTGTCACTCACTGCAGATACTAGCCACCAGTATCTGTCAGCATGATGGCGTGTTGCATGTGCCATCTGTGCAACATGACTGTGCAAGGAAGATGTCACCTAGTAGCTGTATGCATGTACCTGTGGCATATGACCATGTGTGGGCCTGCATGTGGCATGTCAGCCCCTACATGACTGGGTTACGGCCCATGCACACACCGCCCTCCCCATAGCAGTATCATGACAAGCCTTCTGAGGTCATCCAGTGTGAAATACACCTTTAGGGGAGCTGTAGCTCAGTAATCCCCATGGTGCTTCCCATAACTGTGTACTGCTGTACTGATAAATTAGTTAGATAGTAGACCTAACCCCAGACTTGGAAACTTTGTGAGTGTGTGTATGTGTGTGTGTATGTGTGCGTGTCTCGGTCTTTGCCTGTGCAGAGAGAAATGCTTTCTAGGCTACTCACACTCAGTATAGTTCATATACACAACATCCGCAAGGCTGCAGATGTCATGCACCTAGAAATCTAGAAATACACCTCTGGGAAAATCATAGCCCAGTAATTTCCATAGCGTGTCTTGTAACTGTGTACTGCTGTAGTGTGATTAAAATAGTTAGGTAGGTGTTCTAGCCCCAGACTTGGCAAGTGTGTGTGTGTGTGTGTGTGTGTGTGTGGGTCTGACTGCATAGAGAGCAATGCTTTTTAGGTCACTCACAACCCATAAAATACACATACTCGACTTTGGCAAGGCTGCTGATGTCACTCACCTAGAAATACACCTCTGGGGAAATCATAGCCCAGTAATCTCTGTAGTGTGCCTTGTAACTGCGTACTGCTGTAGTGTGATAAAATAGTGAGGTAGGTGTTCTAACCCCAGACCTGGCAACTGTGTGTGTGTGCGAGATGGTGTGTGTGTGTGTGTGTGTGTGTGTGTGTGTGTGTGTGTGTGTGTGTCTGACTGAGTAGAGAGCAGTGCTTTTTAGGCCACTCACACCCCGTACAATACACATACTTGACTTTGGCAAGGCTGCTGATGTCACTCACCTAGAAATACACCACTGGGGAAATCATAACCCAGTAATCTCTGTAGTGTGCCTTGTAACTGCATACTGCTCTAGTGTGATAAAGTAGTGAGGCAGGTGTTCTAACCCCAGACCTGGCAATTGTGTATGTGTGTATGAGAATCTGTGTGTGCGTGTGTGTGTGTGTCTGACTGAGTAGAGAACAATGCTTTTTAGGCCACTCACACCTCGTACAATACACATACTCGACTTTGGCAAGGCTGCTGATGTCACTCACCTAGAAATAAACCTCTAGGGAAATTATAGCCCAGTAATCTTTGTAGCACACCTTGTAATTGCATACTGCTCTAGTGTGATAAAGTAGTGAGGTAGGTGTTCTAACCCCAGACCTGGCAACTGAGTAGACAGCAATGCTTTTTAGGCCACTCACACCCCGTACAATACATATACTTGACTTTGGCAGGCTGCTGATGTCACTCACCTAGAAATACACCTCTGGGGAAATCATAGCCCAGTAATCTCTGTAGTGCACCTTGTAACTGCGTACTGCTCTAGTGTGATAAAGTAGTAAGGTAGGTGTTCTAACCCCAGACTTCAACTGTGTTTGTGTGTGTCTGACTGAGTAGAGAGCAATGCTTTTTAGGCCACTCACACCCCGTACAATACACATACTCGGCTTTGGCAAGGCTGCTGATGTCACAAACCTAGAAATACACCTGTGGGAAAGTCATAGCCCAGTAATCTCTGTAGGGCATCCTGTAACTGTGTACTTCTGTAGTGTGGTGTAGAACTGTGGTAGGGTTCCATCTCCACCCATGGCAGTTCTGGATGTTTTGTGTGTGTTGCAATGTCTGTGTATGGAGCAATGCATCATAGGCTACTCACTCGCAGTACATTTCAAATGCCCTACATTGCCAATCCTGCTGATGTCATTCATTGTGAAGTAAAACTTTGGGGAAAAAGTTCTTTAGTAATCCCTGTGGTGCAGCCTATAACAGCTCCATGCTATAGTGTGATGTAGACCTCGATCAGGGGTTCTATACCCACACATGTCAGTTGTGGATGTTATGTGTGTGTGTCACTGTCTGTGTAGGGAGCAATGCATTTTAGCCTAGTCACTTGCAGTACAGCTCAAATGCCCTACTTTGGTAATCCTGCTGATGTCATTCACTGTGAAATACACCTGTAGGAAAACAGTACAACAGAAATGTCCGTGGCGTGTACTATAACTGTGTAGTGCTGTAGTGTAATACAGTAGTTAGGTAGGGGTTCTACTCCCAGACATGACAGGTGTGTGTGTTTGTAACCCGTATCCTGTGTAGAGGTGAGTGTGTGTCAAATGTGGGCATTGTGTAGGGGGTTTTGCTAATTTATTTTATGGTGGGCCTACTATATATCACAATGTCAACCATACAGGGATAACATATGTAAATTAGCAGGAGGCTAGGGTGCAAAGCCATACCCATACATGTGACATCAAGGCCAGACAATCCAAGTTAGCAACCCCACTATTACCTAGAGCACACACTCAACCCATGTGTCATATGAACACACATGCCTAGGCAGCAGCCAAAATGTGGGTAGTACACTGCATATTGACCACTGATAGTAGCTATGCAGTGACAGCAGTGGGCTACAGAGGGCATATAAACCTGTCCATCTGTCCAATATGCACGTACATGCAGACAGTGCACCTCTACCATGTTCCCCAATGGACACCTGCACCACCTGTGGTGCCTTCACATGTGACTCACAATGACATACCATGCCTGACAACATGTCCTGTATGAACAGATGACACTGACATCAGGGAATGCTGTTGGCATGCCATCAATGTAGGTGAAGGGTAAACCTGCTGCCCAGTACCAGTTCCTGCCACAGGTGGGCAAGACTGGCACATCTGATGATAATCTGTGTTCACAACATGGGCCAGACACCCCAGGTATAGTTCCACATGTCACTCTACATGCATGTGGGAGGTGTGCACATCCCAGAAACCATCCATGTCATGGACTAAAGAACACATACATGGCATGTGGTTTACAGCATTGGCCACACACAATAGTCACCCAGGTGACTGGATGGGGGATGCAATACCACCTGTGTGGGCAAATGCAGTAACCACAGGCCTGAGCCACAATGCAGACCATTGTCATATGGCCTGATGCCAAGGTATACCCATCGCCTACCCTTGTACAGCCTGCTGGCACAGTTGACCACCACACACCCATGTAGACATGCACCCATGCATGTCAGAACTGGCACCCTGTGTGTTTGTGTGTGTGTGTGTTGTATGGTGCTTATGTGCACATCCACACTCACTACAACCCCCAGGTTATACTGAAGCATGCTGTCTGATGTATGACATCTTCTCGTACTCTTTGCCCATACGGCTTCCATATGACCTGTGTGGTGCATGTGATACCTGCACATTGATGTGTTGTGGCAATCCCACTAGTGATGAGTTACACTCCTGGCCCTGCCAAGTGTGTCAATGTATGTGCGTCCCTGTGTGAGTGTGCCTGTGTTGACGCTGGTACCTGTTCATGCAGACAGGCATGTGTACAACACCTACCATATATCTACTGTATCCCTGTTGCAGATGTCACTCACCCTCACATATATGTTCTGAGTGCTCCACATCAGGTAACCCATGTGGTGCATCCAATAACTGCATCAAACTGTGATAGCACTACATAGTTGTCAGGGGTTTGATACCCTGTGCTGGTAGGTGTGTGACACAAACATGCTTCAGTTTTACACTCCCACCCCTCCCTGACATGTATTTGCCTCTGTCTGCCTCCCCCACTCCCTCTCTGGTGGATGTGGAGACCCACACCTGCCTTGCTTAGGCAGTAGCATGTGTATTTTATGTGATGCTCATGATCAGCTGATGGCCTCTGCATGAAATGCAGCCCTCCCCTAGCTGATTGCATGTGGAACAGCTGTGGTAACAATCCCATAGACAATTGCATGGAAACACATTCCAATACCTAGGAACATCATGGTGGTGTTGGGCCTTTTTAGTCACTGTGAGCAGGAACTAGATCTGTTGTTTGGCAAACAGCATCTCAGATGGATTGGGGATTTACCTTCAACAACATACACTGTGGAAAGAGAGCAACAAATAGGAGGGGGATGTGCCTGACCTGACTACAGACTGTAAGTGCTGTTATACTACATTTGGAGTAATGTTGGTTTAATAGTGTTTGTCTGGATATGCCTGTTATACATGTAGTAATACATGCTATGTCAGTTCCATGTATATGAGGAATCCTCATCTGCAGGGTCATCTGCAGACTAGATAGTGTTGTGCCTATATTTTCATGTGTTATCCACAGTGCATCTCTCTGTGGAATGCAGATGGTACTGTGAGGATTGCAGTCTGTAGATGGCGAAGGCCATGATAGTTACTGACTTCATATCCCTCATCGGACATATGTTGCAACAAACACCATTACAATGGAAAATATACAAGATTATCACAGCAACATGCCTATACTGGCCCTGTGTATGTGCTGTCAGCCACACCACTGTCAACGTTTGTACATATGGCATGCATGAAGTGGTGCATATGTGCTGTACACCATAAATAGTGTCATCATATCTGATAAAAAGCCAGTGATATATCAGATTGCTACACATGTCATGTACCGTAGGGGTTATATTTCATGACATAAGCTGAACATTCTGTGGATGTTTGTACAGTACTGAGGTCTGTGTAGTGATGGTGAATATCGGCAGTGTGTGTATTGTTAATATGTACTTTAGCCTATGTACAGACTGTGGTAGATGTCATTGTCCTAGCTAACCTTCTATCAGATGTTACATGCTGCCTCACTGTATTGTACCATTTTGCCATACACATTTGTAGGGCCATACACACACATATCCCATACCACAGACAGCCATCAGACCAAACTGTGTAGCAGCCCAGTATATGTAGGGACATTCTGTGACTGGCACATATGAGGATGGTGTAGAACAGATAGTCCATATATTGTAATATTATGCTAGCCTACCATATGTGGCTGTGGCTGTGGCTGTGTTCACATTGGTTGTGGTAATGCACTGTCACAAAAGTGTATCTTACCCTGTGCTTGGACATGGCTGTTGAGCCTGCTATATATGCAAGTACATGTGCATTCCTCCATATAAGATGTAGGCCAGTGTTGAGCCAATCTGCCTGTAGCCTGCAGAGTTACATGCCTAGAAGTGTAGTGTACTTAACCAGTGGGATGTCATGTTCAGACACTTGCCAGATGTACTGCTGCCGGGCCTCCTTTAAACGTCATGCATGTCAGACAGACAAGTGGGATGCTGTACAGATGTATGTCAATATCTAGTGGGTAGTATGTGTCCATGGCGCCCCTGTACCAGCAGTCATTATGTATCAGCCCAGACAGGAGTGTGTGACTCCAACACCTATGGTGCCAAATGTATACCAGTCATTATGTGTTATACACATCTACATGGCTGTCTACATCCATATTGTCAGGCCTGGTACACATGTGGTGCACTAAGGGAATATGTGTATACCTCTGGACTGTACAGGGTGTGTCCGAAGTTCCATATAAAGTGGCCAATATCTCTGCTGCACTCCACAGGGGCATTACATGCTAGCAGCGGTACTTTACAATGATGTCCGTAGGATGTCTGTCAGTAGCCAATGGCACACATGTTATAAGCAGATTTCAGCATCCACACACACCTTGTCTGTTAAGACAATCCCAATGACAGTAGCAACAGTCTAGTAATATATCTGCTATACATACCTGACATCCCCTTGCACTACGACATTGGGACTGTAGGGGCTGGGGTATGGCTACACTCCATGTCCAGGACATATGGTGGAAATATATGTACATATACCTATCCAGATAGCCATATATATATAATGACACATGTGTACTACATTGAATTACCACTGCCATGGCAACCACCCACTATAAATCCCTACAGCATGTGGCCGTGGTCCCTTCACATTTCCTGTGTGATGGACATCCATCCTGTGTGTGGGCATCAGTGATACAGGCCACAGGTAGCAATACCTCTTACAGGAGAACATGCACACTCAGAGTGGACACATATTTGTAGGATGTTCAGGAACTACAGACAGACTGTGGGTAGAGTTGTGTACTGGTGTTACGGGGTGTGTGTGTACATACTAGTGTACCTTGGAATGCAGTCTGTCTGCATAGGTCACTACTGTGGGCCTACCTCTTGCTGGGTAGAGGTATGCCTATAATGTGTTGTCCGTCCACCACACAAGCCCTGTGTCAGATATGACACTGGCAGTGTGTGTGTTGCGTGCTACCGGTACATGGCTACATCCATGTCTATATCTAACCTCAATTCCTTGACTAAGGGTATGTTGCAGACTATCCTGTAACACCAGCATCTTGCTTAGTGTATGATAACAGTGTTCCACATATATGCCTGTGTTCCAGCCTCTGTCCCCCATCTACATACCAAGCTCTGCACATTTGTCATGCTGTTGGGGGTTGTTCTGTAGTGGGCTGTGAGTATATCACACTGCTGTTATATCCCCCGCACATACTCTGGGGCTGGGGCCATATATGTGTGGGCATCACCTACACAACACGTGCGCCCTTATGCACTGTAGAGGCCAGTGTATGTAACAGTGGTATATGGTCTTGTATTATTGAGTCCAGGTGGGGAGCACCATAAATGACCTAGGCTGTTACAAATGTGGGGGTATCAGGGTTGAGCTGCCACAAGGTATGTGGATGTACAGTACTGTATACTCCACCTATATTGCAACTACTAACATGACTTGGGGTAATGCAAGCCTACTGCCCCCTGCAGTACAGACTGTTCTGTGCGTGATGCCTTGATATGTTCCAGGTACAACCCATTGGATCACAAAACGTCTTTACTTCCTACAGAGATTGTACAGAGTGTAGATATAGGCTGCTGAACTACACACTTGCAGTACATACTGTTGATTGTGTGGTACCCTGTGACCCAGTCTGTCAGCACTATTGTACATTCTGAAGGGCTTGGCTTGGACTGCAACAGTTGTGAACCTTTCCAGACTACTGTATAAGTGTAACTGTTTCACAGTTGCAGTACTCCATTTATATGGTTGTCAGTATTTGAACAGCTATATGATATGGCATATAGGACCGTTATGGTACGCAATTAAAGGAGTCCCATTTCTCCAAACCTATGTGTGGTGTCTACTATGACCTTTCTATGAGTATATGTTGCAGGCGATGATTGACATTTGTATGTTTAGCCCAAACAGTGTCCAGTTGTTCAGGTGTTAACTGTAGGCATACTGGCTGTTCCATATTGTGTGCACCTCCTACATACGTATCTGACTGTACATATATCTGCGTGTGTATGTGTAGTCACATGTGTATACATATATATCTGTATCAGCATATATGTGTATGTGTATCTGTATCCTGGGGACGTTGACGGCTTACACATATTACATATCCTGTGGGAGGCAGGCTTTACTTGGTAGTGTATTGCAGGGCACAGATGTTTGACTGTGGGGGGATGCCTATTAATTTCTTACAAGAAGTATAGTGTGTGGGGCCTCTTAACCCCATTAACAGTGCATGTGGACATTGGTGTATTTGTTAATCTGCAATTACTATCTACAGATGTATGGCCATATATACCTATTTAGATATATTTATCTGCTAACAGATATATAGGTATATGTGCATAGATAGCGATATATATGTATATAGAGGTAGTAAAACAACATATAGGTTCATAGGTAGGTACTAGGCTATCAGCCCTGAGGCCTATACAAGCCCAGCCAAAAAGGTACCCTGGCTTACCCAAGAAAATTATTTTCCTGTGCCACTGTCGAGAAGAGCCACAGAGGTGATCCGCGGGGTGAATTTCCTATTTCCCATCCAGTCATCAAGATTTTTCTTGAAGAGTGCTAATGAGGAGCTTTGTTTGATATATATAGGTAGCTTATTCCAGTGTATGGGAAGTCTCTGGGACAGGAATCTATCCCTCCGGCATGTTCTGTTTAATGTGGTGACAAGGTTTAGGTTCCTAGAGCATGTAGCTCGGAGGGATTGGGATTTCTTTAAGTGGAGCATGTCCAACAGCTCTGGGTTTGACATATCTTTGTATGTTAGGCAGAGATCACCTCTGAGTAGGCAATATGCGACGGAGTAAAGCTGGAGTTTTTTTAGACGGTCTGCGTAGGGCATCTATTTGAGGCCGGTAATCTTCTTTGTGAGGTATTTCTGTGGCCTTTCCAGTTGTTGTAGATGTCTTGTGAGGTACATACTAAAAGGGGAGTTGTACTCTATAATGGGTCTAATGAGTGATGAGTAGAGGGGAACAATGACCTCTTTTTTTCTGGATGAGAAACCTTTTGTGATGAGGTGTGCCACGTAGAAGGATTTCCTGACTACTGTGGCAATGTGATTATCAAAAGAGAGACTACTGTCCACCTGTGTCCCAAGGTCTCTTATCACACTTTTGGTGTTAAGTATACTACCACCTATGTTGTAGTTCATGGGTACAGAGTTTTTACCAAAGGGGATGACAATGCACTTTTTGGCATTGAGCTTGAGGCCATGGCTTTGACACCAGGCATCTGTCTCAGTGAGGCCCTTTTGTAGGATGTCTACATTGTTAGGAGTTTCGATTATGGCTCCTAGTTTGCAGCCATCTGCGAACTTCATTAGCCAAAGACCTTCTATGTTAGCCTGTACTTCAGAGAAGTAGATACCAAACAGGAGAGGACCCAGGACTGAACCCTGTGGTACTCTACTTGTCACTGGTCTGAAGTTGGATTTGGAGTCTGCTACTTTCACAGTGTGGGTTCTGTCAGTGAGCCAGTTGGCAACCCATCTTGTGACATAGGGATTTATACCTAGTTTAGTGAGTTTATCTATAATTCCAGAGTGGGGGATAGTGTCAAAAGCCTTGGCAAGATCTAGATAGGCTGTGTGAACCACCTTGCCCTTGTCTAGGGCTTTGGTGACTGCTTCAAAGAAGTCTATCAGGCTTAGGAGACATGATCTGCAGTTTACAAACCCGAACAAAGTGGGATCCAGAGTTTGGAGATTACCAATGTCTTTGTTTATAAGTCCTATGATGATATGTTCCATGGCCTTGCAGACCGGGCTCATCAGGCTAATGGGGCGGTAGTTCCTGGGGTCCATGGTGGCTCCCCCCTTGTGGAGTGGGATAACCGTTGCTGTGCGCCATTCAGCAGGCACAAAGCATGAGGTGAGGCTATGATTGAACATGGTACTTAGGTGGGGTGCCAGTTCATTCTGTAGTTCATGTAGAACGCAGCCTGGGATTTTGTCTAGTCCCATGGATGCTGTGTTCTTGGCTTTGGAGAGTGTGGTTTTTACCTGTGCAGCCGTGATTACAGGAACTTTACATTCTTCCGGTATATAGATGGGCTCTTTAATGGGTGAGAGGGGGGGTAAAGTTAGCACTGAAACTATCTGCCAGGATGTTGGCAATATCAGTTGGGTCTGTATATTTTGTGCCATTGTGCTGTAACTCAGAGCAGATCTGAGTGTTGCCACTGAGATTCTTGACATAGCTATAGAATGCTTTGTGGTTGTCTTTAGAATCAGTGGCGATTTTGTTTTCGTAACTAGCTTTGGAGGATTTTATCAGGGATCGCAGCTTTTGAATACATGTGTATCTATACATATATGGGTATGTTGTATCTGTTAAGGTTGCACTATAGTTACACACACACAGACATCTAGATGTTGGTAAACATTCTCTGCACTGTTGCATGACAGGACTGGCTGATATGTTTCTGAAACGTTGAATATCTGTGTACCTGTCATGGCTTAGTGGTACATCGGTTTGTCTAGGGTGTGCAGGGTCCTTGGTTTGAGCCTTGCCAGAGTTGTTTAATTTGTTGCTAGGCAGAACACGTCCCATTGGATAGAGAGTGATTAAGGCACCGTAAAGCAGTTGCAAGCAGGTTTGTGTGTTCTGCCCAGCAACAAAATAAACAGGGCCTGCAAGGCTCATAACCAGGACCCTGCACATCATACACAAAGTGATTTACCACTAAGCCATGGCAGATATGCATAATCATGATGTGTCCACATACATATCATCCAGCCCAGGTATACAACACTACAGGGAATGTATTCCACCATGTAGATGTATTTGTGTGTATTATATATATATATATATATATATATTCATCATTGAATGGATATAACATATCTATATATGTAGATATAGATATAGACACACACACATATATATATATATATATATATATATATATATATATGTGTGTGTGTGTGTATATATACATATATATATATATATATATATATATATATATATATATATATATATATATATATATATATATATATATATATATATATATATATATATATATATATGTATATATATATATATATATATATATATATATATATATATATATATATATATATATATATATATATATATATATATGTATATATATATATATATATATATATATATATATATATATATATATATATATATATATATATATATATATATATATATATATATATATATATATATATATATATATATATATATATGTATATATATATATATATATATATATATATATATATATATATAGATATATATATATATATATATATATATATATATATATATGTATATATATATGTATATATATATATATATGTATATATATATATATATATATATATATATATATATTTATATATATATATGTATATATATATATATATATGTATATATATATATATATATATATATATATATATATATATATATATATATATATATATATATATGTATATATATATATATATATATATATATATATATATATATATATATATATATATATATATATATGTATATATATATATATATATATATATATATATATATATATATATATATATATATATATATATATATATATATATATATATATATATATATATATATATATATATATATATATATATATATATATATATATATATATATATATATATATATATATATATATATATATATATATATATATATATGTGTATATATATATATATATATGTATATATATATATATGTATATATATATATATATATATATATATGTATATATATATATATATATATATATATATATATATATATGTATATATATATATAAGCCAAATCATCCAGATATACATAGATACACATACAGCCAATGATATATATGTATATATCCACATATCGACAGCACTAGGAATGCATATATATCAACATATATATGGCTCACCTTTCAAAGGGAGAAATTCATGTGTCCGGAGGCTGGTAGGCCTAAAGTATGTTCTCAACATTGCACAATCCTGCAATACATGCATAGAATGTGCAATGTGCGAATGTCAGTATACATGTGCTAATTGCAGATTAGGCAATTTGGTTGCGAATGCCACTATAGTGGGGATGGGGAATAATTGCCTATCCCTACTGTAGTGCACACTAGGGGTTCATATATAACAGGAGGGGGGTTGTGGGGGGCCCAGCCCCCCAGAGGGGGGGTGCAGGGAGTCATGCCCTCTGCCATTACGATATGTATTTCAACTTGCAGTTCGAGTGTCAGTGAAGGTGCCTGTAGAACTGCAATTCTCTTAACTGTGGCGCAGTAAGAAATGATGGGTTAGTCCTTTCTGTTTGCAGAAAGGGTTGTTCAAAGGAATGATTGTCCCCCTGTCAAAGGTGAACACATATATATTAATATAGGCATATATGGACATACATCTGTAGACAGAACTGGTAACGTAACCACAACATATATGTCCACATGCACCATTGATGGGTTTGAGAGACCCAAACAACATACATCTGGCATGGATAGGTATTCCCTTCCCCCAGCCAAATACGTCTGGCCTGCAATACAATACCAACCTTAGCAGATCCCATAAGCAGGACCCTACACGACTAGGGCAGTACATGTTAACAGTACTCCATCCCACCTGTAGGATGTAAGGCTGGCATTACATGTCATGCTTGGGGGAATCCCCTGGGCAGGTGCAGTAAGTAGCTAGGATCCCTCATACAATCCAATAGCCCTACACCTGACAATGGTTTCATCAACGTTGGCAAGGACATCCACAAACCCACCATGTCAGCTGGGAACTACCACCCGGTAGCCTGATGACCATGGTCTGCAGGGACATGGAACATACCAACAATGAACCCATGGCCAATGTCACTGGTTATCTCAACACACGGGACCCTGCCAATGTTGGACTCATCAAAGACAGAGAATATAACCTGAACCTGGTATACCTCCTCAACCCAATCATGACAGGTGTAAATGAGGGTTAGGAGGTACACAATACCTATGTACATCAAAGCAGGCTTTTGTACACCATCCCACTTGTAGGAATGTGTGTAGTTGTTACGGGATCTACCTCCGTTCATAGGATATGTTTCCACCAGGACTGCTTGGTATATGCCAACATACCACAGGCACCATCCCGTGGGCATACAGTCCTTCACAGGTCATAGATGTGTCAATGCCCTCCTCCACACTGTTAAGGTGTGCAGCACTACTGGGGTTGCTATAACTCACTGGGTGTGGCTGTTGTGGACATGACTGCCATAATTGCAGTTACTGTTGCATCTATCCCCCCACATAGCTGTCTGTAATACTGTACAATGTATGTAATCAGGTTGTTAGTTGTTGTCTACACCATTCACAGTAGTTGAGCACCTTACACCCTCCTAAGGGTAGGGCTATGCCACTGACAATGGCACACACATGTTGCTTAGGTGAGGATCGCAGTAGAGTGGGGAGAAGGACATACACCCTGCTGTTAGCATGTTCAATGCCATCCACATTGCAGACTGCATATACAGCACTGTGTGGTTGTGCCTATCCTTTCTTGGTGGGAATACTTGCAACAGATGTGTTACCTGCACGGGGACATACCTCCATGTGTACAATCCTGTACCTGTACTGCATTCTAACCAAAGGCACTGTGTGTTGTACCCAACCAAGGCATGTGTACCACCCACTACACTTACTGGTGTCCACTGTAGAAGGCCTGCTGACACCGCTACACCCATCAGCCATGTGGCACATGGACAAACACAACACAATCTGAACAGATACTGGTGACAACAATACAACATTGTTAATTAAAGCTATGATGGATCATGACTGCACAGCAACACCTTCCAAGATATTAGCATTTCACTTTATTGCTGACAACATGCTACACATCATTCCATTGCTACACTGTTGTATAGTCACCCTGTGCATCAGAACCATGTTAGCCTATCCCTGCATCGATGTTGCGGGTATCATCATATGCACAGGGTGTGTTGTTGGTTTTCCAGAGGCCTAGGCTGAGCCATACAATTGACAACATGTGTGTGTGTGTGTGTGTGTGTGTGTGTGTGTGGGATGATTATTGTTATGGGCCACTGGTGATATCGTGTGCGCAGGTATGTGGTTGCCCTAGGTTCGCTGTTTATGTGTGTGTGTCTGCATGCACAGAGTTCCTCCATGTGACTGCCCTATACAGAGAATTGTGGGACAGCTGCAGACTGTACCTGGCAGGGTTTGCAGTTCACCATCTCCAGCCACGGACATGGGACCTGTGCCTGGCAGGGGTGCTACAGGCAGTATCAGGTACAGAGCCAGACCGAGTACTGTCCCCCGAGTTTGACAGACATCCACTGGATCCAGGTCCCTCCTGGGACTGGCCAGTGTCACGTGCACATGGTCTGCTCTGACGGGTTGTGGACAGCCCCCCCCACAGTGCTGGGGCTGGTACTGCTACTACGGGAGCGGCTGTGACTGTTCGGATGTCCATGGTGACCTCCAGCTGCTGGTGTTGCTGGCATACATCCACATGGCCGTTGCAACTGCCCTGCCCTGTCCTGATGCATGGACATGACATTTTGGATTTGTTTTAATGTCTCACCCCACTGTCTATACATGACCTCGGTGTAATTACGAATGGCACCTGCTAGGTCACGGATGCTGTCAGTTACAGAGGTGTGATGAGCCCTCTGTGCCCTTAAACCCTGCTTGGTGTACCGTTCCATTTGTGCCTGTGCCTCCAAGACAGTCTGGAACATGGGTGTGGTTGAAATAGGGGTTGCATGTCTGCCAGGTGCATGATGACCAGCAGTGCTCCCACAAGCACCCCTGCACATCTACCTATGTGATACCCCACCAGACATCTGGCTATAGCTGCTGTGTCCTGACACATGTGCCATAGATACTACGCTGTCCTGGCCCATGCCAACTGTAGGCTGTCCCTCAGCTAGGGCTAATGGTGATGAGGTGTGTAGAGGCAGTGTGACTGTGTGCGTGGATGGTGTGGATATGTGTGGGTTGTCAATTAGTGGCCCAGCTGCAGCCCCTGATGACCCTTCCTGTGCCTCAACGCACCTATCTTCATGGTCACTGCCTATATCAGTGACATCAGATTCCCTGCGGGGGGGACCCAGCCCCACCTCGCCACCTGTGAGGGGAAACCAGGGAACAGACTGTAAGACCTGTACAACACCGCTAAACAGTAAATACACACACACACACACACACACACACACACATGTGTGCAGACATGGCCACACACACACAGACATACACACATGCAGTCAACATACATGGCAACCCATACACTACACCAGACAGCACCTACAGACAGCTTCCACAACCCCATAACACACACAATAGCAGGCGATGGTGCAGTACAGTCTCACACATACCTGTAATTACACACATGCCAGCATGCAGGACATGTGGGGCTGAACAGCATGCAGTGCAACTGTAGTCAATCCCCATTACCAACATTATAAATGTCTGTGATGCATGGCTACTGTTTGTAGGTGATGGCCCTCCCCCTGGAACCCACTGCACCCATGTCCACAGCATTGCTGTGCATCCATTCAGCACCATGGCATGTACTATGCACCATACCTCACGGATGTGCACACCATAGCAGGATGTGTTTTTGTGTGTCAGGTGTGTTTCCACTGCTGCTCACAGCCTCTGTGTGTTCCTGGATCATGTGTGGACACGTGTTTAGTGACTGCTTGATGTGTATTCACATAAGTCATCATCAGTGGTGCATGTATGAGTGGTAGATTACCATTAGACCAACCACAGAGACATTGTACTGTACATATGGTGAGTGTAGAGACCATTATTGACCATGATTGGGCCCTGGCTGATGTTGCCTGTGGTACACATAGGTTCATAGGTGAGTACTGTTCTATTGGTCCTGGGGCTTACATAAGCCTAGCCACAGGGGTTCCCTGCCATGCACCACCCACTAATATTATTCCCCTGTACCCCTGTCAGGCTGTGGCACACACATGCTACCCAGGGTGTATTCCACATTCCCCATCCAATTGACAAGTATTTCTGTCAAGAGGGCCAATGAGTAGCATTGTCTGACATGTATGGGTAGTCCGTTCCAGAGTGTGGTGATTCCCCAGGACAGGGCCCTATCCCTCCAATATGTTCTGTGTAATGTGTTGATTAGGTTTAGGACCCTGGAGCGTGTGTTAGCAGAGGGAGTGGGATGTCGTTATATGTAGCATGTTCAACTGCTCTGTGTATGACATAGCTGTGTATGTTGGGCAGATGTCAGCTATGCCTGGGCAATGTGCACTGGAGTGTAGCCACAGTTGTCTGAGATGGACTGTGTATTGCATGTGTTTGAGGTTGGTAATCCCATTAGTGAGGTGTGTGCTGTGTCAGTGCACATGTACAGCATGCATTATGGGTAGGTGTGTTAGATGTGTACATGGGCTACACCTTAGCTATGACATGCACAGTGAATTGCCAAGCATAACCTTAAACCATGCTCACCAACATCCAGCCACTGCCTTGCTGGTATCCCAGAGGTACCTACAATGACATGGGATAGAGTTGATGTCAGTGGCCACAGCCGTGGCATTGCTACAGGGTGGCTGCAATATTACAGTACAACAACAGCTGAAGTCCACAGTACTACAGTTTATGCATTACTGCTTATCGGTACTATACAGCAACATACCCCACATTTCACACATGCATGGTCTACCTGTACAGCTGCATACAATACAGTAATCTACTGATATGCCCTGGAACCTTACCTGCATGCTTAATGTGTGGTGTGTAAGTAGCACCCACCTCCATGACTATATAGGTCTGGAGCTCTTGCGGGTGGGCAGGTGCTACCAGGCTGATGAGCAGCTCCTCCACTCTGGTGAGGGGGGGAATGGATGTTATGCCCCCCACTGTTGCAAGGTGGTCACCCCGCATGGCAGCGGCATGACATCGTACTTGCCGGAGCAGGTCACTACAATGGTGGCAGACCTGCTCATAGGTTCGACTGTGTAACCCCACCTCATTCACCCTGCAGACCACATCAGTCCACATGGCTGTTCTCTCCTGCTGGTCCATGCTTGTCCGTGAGAAGAGCAGCTGATAATTGTGGATCATGCTGATGATGATGATCTCCTCCTCAGCGGCACTGTATGCAGGGTTTCTCGGGTGTGCCATACTCCCTGAAAGACATAATGATGGAAATATGTCTGAGCAACTCATATGTCAAGTTTACCATAATACAATACACATATCAGTCTCCCGCCACCATATCAGCTCCAACATAATGTTCACACTACGCTAGTGGTATGTGTCCGGTATGTGTACCATTGGGCCATATATTGTATTGCACAACACTTTCTGCTATGTGGTTATAGACATGCTCCCTGTGGGGATACTAGAGTTGCAGGGCTGTTACAGGGTATTTCACCTGCATGCCATAGTCACTGCCACTATGTTTCCACATATGCATGTGGTAGGCCTGCTATGTGATTGCTACACATCTGCCATTCTGTAGTATTGGGGGTATCTATGCATGCTGTTGGACATGTCCTGGGATTGTGTGTACTGTTACAGCCCACATATGTTCCATGACAGTTACACACCAGTATGTGTAGGGGTTATTTTCCAGCAGGAACACCACTCCAACCTAATGTGCACATGTTACCAGTCCACATCACATCCATGGCCTACCATGGAACCTCATTTTCTACTGTTCCATTACTACCTTCATGTGGAACCACCTCAGGGGATGGTGCCCCCCCCCCATGGAGCACACACAGACATGTGTCTGTCGCCCAGGTAGGTCGCAAGTATTGGGGATAGGGAGGTCCACAGTAATATGGGGTATGTGCTACATCACCTGGAGGCATGCAGTACACATACACAAGGTTCGATATGCATGTCCCTCCTGCCCAGCACACAGCCCAGGCACCTTTATGTCCATGTAGATGCTGTCATGACTGTCCATGGGTGGGCACCATGTTCCCTTTGTTCCCATGTGGAGGCTCAATGGACTCCACATTCAAAATGTAACTACCTGTCCACAGTGTTTAACCACCACATGTGTCATATACCAGCCCTGTATGCTGTCTTGTTTGTCACCCAACCAGACCTACATACCAATATGTGCCTAATACCCTTCACCAACATATATACCCCACCATCCCATACAATTGCAATGTGTTCCCAACATGGGTTACACACCTCACCCAACACTTCATCTTGCAGCCATGTACTGGTGTGTAGGTATGTTGTGTATGGATGTGTGATGTTCTATCACACATGTCATGGCAGGGAAAATGTATTGACATGTATATATATTTTTATATATATATATATATATATATATATATATATATATATATATATATATGTAAGTGTGTGTTGACATACACATACACATATATCTGTCTGTATACATATATATATATATATATATATATATATACATATATATATATATATATATATATATGTATATATATATATATATATATATATATATATATATATACATATGTGCATATATGTGTAGATATAATTTTGTGTTGTTTATATACCTATATAAATGTATAACTGTCCGAGGTTCTGTACACATATACAGCTGTGAATATGTATCACACATATATGTATCTGTATGTGGGCTGCGTACAAACATCTGGACCACACTCATGTACCCGCTTTACTTCACAGCTGAACTGTTCTGCCTTGCTGCAACACAGGCAGGTGCCACATGTGAACACAGACTAACATTATGGGGGTATATATAGTGACAAACTTTAGATAAGCATATTATACTGATATGGCAGTGTGGGCATGCTATGCTACACTTTAACATGACTGTCCTGCAGGTAGTGTGGTCTCTAACCCATGTGTTTATCATGGCGGTATTAATACCCCCACCAGCCGTTGGTCACAGTAATTTACAGAACACAGATATCATGGGTCACATCCTTGCCATTCACTGCTGGTCTGCCCATTTGACAGGTATGTCCCACTGCCCACAGGGACTAATACTACTGTCCAGTGCAGTTGTTGAGCACAACATCATTACAGGAATATGTACTGATGGCACATATACATCCTTTCACAGTATACATCCTATTCTATGCCATATACTGCATGCCAGTAAATGCATATCTGTTTCACATACCTGTTATGTTGTTTCCACTGTAACACAACCCTGAGCTTTGTGTGCCTTCTTGAAGTGTTTTTTGTTTCTCTTTCTCTCAGTCTCTCCAGTAGAGTGATTGAGTTGGTTTGAATAGATTGCAGCATGCTTTTGCTGGTATTGCACATGATCAGGTGGTGGCCTCTGCACCAGTCAGTGTCCACCAGTTGCTAATTGCATGCAGCTTGCTGTGTAGTACTTCAGATAACCACTGCCATGGTAACCCTGTACTATAAATTGCTGCCGTCTGTGGGCATTGTCCCTTCACCTTTACAGTATAGAAGACATCCTTCCTGTGTGTGGACATCAGTGTTACAGATAGCAGGTAGCAATACCTCTTACAGCAGAACCTGCAGACACAGGTCAAATCCACATTTGGGTAAGGCTCCAGACCTACAGACAGCGTGAGTAGTGTTGTTGTGTGCAAGGTATCTTGCTGTTCTTACAGGGTTTCTGTGTACATGATACTTTTTCATGGAATGTTGTCTGTCTGTATAGCTCTCAACTGTGGGCCTATCTGTATGATACCAGGGGGATTGGCTGTTAGGTTTTGTCTGTGCACCACACAAGTATTGTCCCAAATATATCTGTGGCATTCTGTCTGTTGAGTGCTATCAGTACATGGCTACATCCATTTGTATTTCAATGTTGTATCCCTGCATAAGGGTATGCTGCAACGAATCCTGTAACACCAGCAATTTCCAGGGTGTGTAACAGCAATAATGCAAATATGGCCCTATGTTCCTGCCTCTGTCCTCCACATATATGCCAGCCTTTCTCCTGCTGTGATACAGGAAGGGTTGTTAGGTAATGGCCTATCATCATTATTTACTGCTAGCATTACTGCTATCATCCCAATCATGTCATGGACTCCCACACCAACTGTTGGGCCGTGTCCATATATATGGGGGCAACAGCTGGAGAACACATCTGTGCCCTTGTACATTACTGAGGTAAGTGTGTGGTATACAGTGTTCCTTGCCCTTGTACAGCCTTTTATTGGGGGGGGGGGGTTCTATGCCATTAACCTAGGTTATGGCACCTTTCTAGTGATATAACTGTTAAGAAGAGGGTCATTCAGTGTGATAGTGAGGTGTTAGGTTAAGCAATGATACTATGACATTAACACAAGTGCTACTTTTCCCCCTAGGGCTTGACTAAAGGGTGTAATTGGAGGCTGCTAAACTACATCTGTAATTGTTGATTGTTACGTATCCTGAAGGCATATCCTGTTCCTACTGTTGTACTAACTGAAGGCCTTGACCTAGACAGCATAGTATGGTATATATACACATTGCTTGCATCTACTGTTTTGTGTGGGCCTTGCATTCATGACTGATTACATATTTCAAACCTTATGTGGTGTCAGTACTGGCATACATTACTGTATAGTACAGGAATAAAGGTTATCTATGTATGCATACCTGTGTGTCATGTCATGTTCTTTGAATTGTGGGTGGGTATATGTTTAATGTCAGTATTCTCATTTGCGGGAATGGTTGCCAAACTTGCCACACTACACATTTCACAGGTGCCAGTTGAAGGGCTTGTGGCTGAGGGATATACTTTGCAGGAACAAACAAGAGCCAGCAACAGGTTCCCAAAGGCTTTAATGAAGTAAAAAAAGTGTCAAAGACACAAACACTCTCCAAACAGAAAAAAACCTCAAACTAGTTTCGGTGTAATACCTTCTTCAGTGAGGATAACAACCATAATAATTCCATAAGACATGCTCCTTATATATGCATAAATAATTAATTAACCAATGACCAAATGGCTACCAATTAATTACAAAGTCAGATTTAAAGACATGCATTACCCTGAAACCTAACTAATAAGTAGAAGTTCATAAATGCACAAACAGTGCATGAATAATACAGTTTAGACAAAAATATAATGTCAATAACAATAATATATGGCCAAGATGTGGTGTAAAATAACTAATAAGTGTATATATATTTTAATATATTACAAATGGTCATTCAAACCTGGAGAAAAGAGCTCCCAGGTGAATGATCCAATATTCTCTTTCATACTTAAGACACTCTGCCAACCAGTCTGGTTGGACCTGTTACCCTGTACTTTGTCAATGGCACAAAATATAAATTTGGCAGATGGATGCTTAACAGTATGTTGATATAATGCATTACTGATTTTGTGAGTCCGAATGTCACTACGATGTTCTCCTATTCTAGTTCTGAGGGACCTTGAGGTTTTACCCACATAAAAAGCTTGACACTGACATATAGCTAAATAAATCACCCAGCATGTTGAGCAATTGGCAAATATACGTATATCAAATATCTTACTAGTATTGGCACTAGAAAATTCCTTAGTTTTGTTAATACTTATACAGGAAGTGCAATGACCACACAGGAAAGTCCCCAACAACTCATTTTACAGGGGATCTGACACTAGTGCCTCCCTCGCTGTCAGTGTAGGATGACTCCTCTCCTAAGGTACTAATGTAACTGGAATCATGATGTTTTAGAATTGACCTAGGTCTTTTCTTTGATTTACCCACATTTACCATTGGTCCCGCGTCCCTGAATCTAACTGTCCTTTGAACCTGAAATGGTTGACCTCTCTCATAATCCTGTATATCCCTGGAAAATTTTTTAAGTTTTCTATCCTTCACCATATTATCATAAACCGTAAGTTCCTTAGACAACCGCTCAACACAACTGGAGTATTTATTGCTATCCTTGTATTTTTGGCATTCCATACTTAGATCTTTAACCTCCTTGAGCAAAATATCTACTGTTCTTTCATAATAATCCAATAAAATCTTCACAAATACCATTGAACCCTTCCTTAGGGCATCATCCCATTCCTCTGTGAGTCTCTGTTCAGATCTACCCACAAGAGGACGTAACTTAATACGAAGGCCTCTGGGTGCCAAGCCTTTGTGAAAATAGGCCTTAAACAACCTTAAATGCCAAATATTCATCTCCTCAGGATCATGAAGATGCCATCAAGGATTTAAATCATAGATTTCTTGATAGAGGTTATTCCATCAGGGACATATCTAGTGCCAGGTTGTGGACAGACCAGCAGTCTAGATCAGATCTTTTAAAATATCAGAGTAGGGATACTGTTAAAGGTGATACCATTAGATTTATAACTACATTTGGGAAAAATCACCAATTGATCAGAAGTGTGTTGAACAATAATTGGAATATACTTTTGGCTAATGAACATCTTCGTCATATTTTGACTGACCAATGTTCTATTTCTTACAGGAGGGGCAAAACTTTGGGCACGTTATTTTCTCATTATAAACATCAGGACAGTGGAGGTGCAACATACAGACAACTTACCCTTACTGGTGATGAGTTGTTGGAGACTTTCCCGTGTGGTCATTGAACTTCCTGTATAAGTATTAACAAAACTAAGGAATTTTCTAGTGCCAATACTAGTAAGATATTTGATATACGTATATTTGCCAATTGCTCAACATGCTGGGTGATTTATTTAGCTATATGTCAGTGTCAAGCTTTTTATGTGGGTAAAACCTCAAGGTCCCTCAGAACTAGAATAGGAGAACATCGTAGTGACATTCGGACTCACAAAATCAGTAATGCATTATATCAACATACTGTTAAGCATCCATCTGCCAAATTTATATTTTGTGCCATTGACAAAGTACAGGGTAACAGGTCCAACCAGACTGGTTGGCAGAGTGTCTTAAGTATGAAAGAGAAATATTGGATCATTCACCTGGGAGCTCTTTTTTCTCCAGGTTTGAATGACCATTTGTAATATATTAAAATATATATACACTTATTAGTTATTTTACACCACATCTTGGCCATATATTATTGTTATTGACATTATATTTTTGTCTAAACTGTATTATTCATGCACTGTTTGTGCATTTATGAACTTCTACTTATTAGTTAGGTTTCAGGGTAATGCATGTCTTTAAATCTGACTTTGTAATTAATTGGTAGCCATTTGGTCATTGGTTAATTAATTATTTATGCATATATAAGGAGCATGTCTTATGGAATTATTATGGTTGTTATCCTCACTGAAGAAGGTATTACACCGAAACTAGTTTGAGGTTTTTTTCTGTTTGGAGAGTGTTTGTGTCTTTGACACTTTTTTTACTTCATTAAAGCCTTTGGGAACCTGTTGCTGGCTCTTGTTTGTTCCTGTTCTGCTGTTGGGCCGTGCAAGCTTGAACGTGCGTGGGTTAGTGTGTCACTGGATATACTTTGCACCCAGTACTTCCACACTACTTCTACATATGTATGGCTACTGATACCTTTTGTGTGTGTATATGTGTATGCACCTATATATATATCTCATATGGCTATATCTATCTATATCTATATATCTATATCTATATATCTATATATCTATATATATATATATATATATATATATATATATATATATATATATGGAGAGAGAGAAATATTTACATCGTATATATATATATATATATATATATTTTTTATGTATATATATATATACATACATATACATACATATGAACATATGTATGTATCTATATACAATTGCTGTTATATGATTATTTGTGAGTCATACATTAATATATATATCTACATATTGCTATCTGTCTACATTTACAGATATATCTGTCCATATGTCCATGCATGTTCGGCTCATATTTTGGTCTGTTCCTCATTCACTTGGCAATTGTCATGGATGATCGAAGCATTGACATCAGTAACTAGTGGCAACACTTTTGTGTGTCAGACTTCATCTCCTTCTGCATATGTGTTCTAATACATATAACTGTGTAACTAGCAACATTTTAAGTGTAAACTCAAACACAGGAAACCTGCTCAGGTAAGCCAGTCAGCGAAACACCGATACATGAACCAGTCGAATAAAATCAAGGTTGCTTTTAATAAATTTAAGTACAATACAAGCTTTTTATTGAATTAAATAAAACAATTTCCTCAGAAAAAAAATCTCTATAGGAAACAGGGGCTTAAATTCCCCTCTTCCTTGTCACATGATTCATCATCATCTTTCGGCTTTTCCCATTAGGGGTCGCCACAGTGGATCATCTCTTTCCATTTCTTCCTATCCTCTGCGTCTTGCTCTGTCACACCAACCGCCTGCATGTCCTCTCTCACCACGTCCATAAACCTTATCTTAGGCCATCCTCTTACCTGGCAGCTCCATCCTTAGCATCTTTTTCCCAATATACCCATCATCCCTCCTCAGCACATGTCCAAACCAACGCAATCTCGTCTCTCTTGCTTTGTCTCCAAACTGTCCAACATGAGCTGACCCTCTAATATAATGATTCCTAATCCTATCCATCCTAGTCACACCGAGTGCAAATCTTAACATCTTTAACTCTGCCACATCCAGCTCTGACTCCTGCCGTTTTGTCAATGCCACTGTCTCCAACCCATATAACATAGCTGGTCTCACTACTGTCTTGTAGACCTTCCCTTTCACTCTTACTGGTACCCGTCTGTCACAGATCACTCCTGACACTCTTCTCCACCCATTCCACCCTGCCTGTACTCTCTTCTTCACCTCTCTTCCACATTCACCATTACTCTGAACTGCTGATCCCAAGTATTAAACTCGTCCACCTTTACCAACTCTACTCCCTGCATCCTCACCATTCCTCTACCCTCCCTCTCATTTACACACATATATTCTGTCTTAGCCCTGCTGACCTTCATTCCTCTGCACTCTAGAGCATATCTCCACCTCTCCAGAGTCTCCTCAACCTGATTCCTTCTCTCACTACAGATCACACTGTCATCTGCAAACATCATGATTACTAAACATAAATAAATAGGTTGACTGCATGATGAAACTATTGTAGACCCCCTCCCCAGCCTTCCAAACTCCAAATGATACATATTGAATGTTACAGTTTCATGATACCAAGTGGCAACAACAAAAAAAAAAACACTCAGTAAAATTTATCTGGCATGAAGAAAGATTCTTGACATCAACAAAAAATAAATAGAATAGTATAATATATCTAGTATTGCTGTCCTGTTGCCTTGCTACCAAGGCAAAATTAAACCACAAGTTAAAAACAAATATTCAACTGACATGTTAAAAATTAATAAATCTATGAAAAACATATATATATATATATATATATATATATATATATATATATATATATAGTTTAAATGATATTACACAATTGTAACATTTTAATGTAAAAAAACTCTTTTTTAAAACGGTAAGGATGGTGTATATTTAAAGTTTATTTATTTATTTATTTTATATTTGTTGACCAGGCTAGTCTAGCTGGATACATGTCCATTTTCAGTAGAGGCCCGGGGAGAAAAGCTCCAAGCATAAGTAAATTACAAAATACAATAATTAAAAAATGACTAGATTCAAATACATTAGAGAGCAAAAATGTTTGGAAGAAAAAAATAAAAATTGTTTCTATGAACAATAGTACAGAGTCTTTGCATAGGTTTAAGAAACAATCAAGTACAAAGTCTTTGCGTAGGTTTAAGATACAATCAAGTACAAGTTTACACAATATTTTAAAATTATCATTCATTAAGTCAAAGAAGGAGAAAGAAAAAAGGCAGGAAAACACAAAAGCAAGTATAAAGTTAGCTTCTATTGATTAATGCTGCAGAGGGGCCGTAGCCCAGGAGGAAGGGGTATAGCAAGAAGAGAAATAAGAGGAAAAGTATGATTCAGTCAGGCTTAGAGCAGGGACAAAGCCAATGTACTTTTAGATGTTCTTTGAGATGTTTCTTGAAGAGTGGTGTAGATGAGAGAGATGTGAGTGTTCTAGGAAGCTTGTTCCAGATTCTGCCCACAACATTGGCAAAAAGTGAGTCCCCAGCTTTATTATTAGATTTAATATAGAAAATTAGTAGCTTATTAGCTGAGTGTAGTGTTGTAAGATTTTTTATATGGGGAGATCAGGTTAGAGAGGATAGGGGTATTATTTGGGTGATAAAGAATTTTTTGTGTGATCACAAGTTGATTATATAGTAGTTGGTTTTGTAGTTCTGACCATCCGAGTTGTTTAAGGTTGAGACAGTGGTGTGTTCTAAAAGGGGAGCCAGTGGCAAATCTGACTATATTATTATAGCTAGTTTCAAGCTTGCTAAGATTGTGCTTTGATAGATTGGTATATATGGCAGAAGCATAGAATAGGGAAGAAGTGAGATGAGTCAGGGCAATGGTGGTTCTAGCTAGCTGTGTAAGGAAGGGTTTGATTCTATACAGGGAGCCTAGTTTTTTATTGACAGTTTTTATAGTATTGTTGATATGATCATCATAGCTGAGGTTATGATCTATGGTTATGCTCATGAGATGTGTAGTAGTATCAGGGGAAATACTAGTTCCATTATTAGAGGTAATTGTGAAGTGGATTTGTGGTGACTTTTGGGTGGGAGTAAAAAGTAATAAATTTGTTTTTTTGGGGTTAAGGAGGAGGCAATGATGGGTGAACCAATTTTCAACAGAGTTGAATACAGTTTGCGTAAGGGTCTGGACAGAGTTTGATGACTTAGCAGTACAGATTAAAGTAGAGTCATCAGCGTATTGTATACAGGTGACTTGAGGAAAAACAGTATAGAGATTATTAATAAAAATGGAAAAAAGAAGAGGGCCTAGGATAGAGCCTTGAGGGACTCCAATGTTCATGGGGAGGGGTGTGGAGACATTATTGTCCCAGAGCACTGCTTGTTGTCTATTTTCTAGATAGGATTTAAACCAAAGAACTGCTTGTGGGTCAAGAGATTGGGCTTTTAGCACACTGATAAGTAAGTTATGGTTGACCATGTCAAAGGCTTTTGATAGGTCAATGAATAGTGCAGAAGAGAGAGAGTTATTGTTTCAATTCCTGGTAATACAGTCAGTAAAAGTTAGCAGGGCAGTAGTAGTGCTATGAAAGGGCCTAAAGCCGTGCTGGCAGTTGGCAAGTAAATTATTATGGAGCAGGTGTTGAAGTAGTTGATGGTGAATACATTTTTCCATTATTTTGGCTAGTGGAGAGAGTAATGCAATTGGTCGGAAGTTGGAGATATCAGTGGATTTGCCTCCTTTATGTAAGGGGATTATATGGGAGACTTTCCATATGGAAGGGATGGTACCTTCTGTTATTGTTCTGTTTATAAGGATGGATATGGGATATGCTATGGCTTTGGAAGCTATTTGAAGGCATTCTGCTGGCAGACGGTCAGCAGAAGGGGTGCAAGGTTTGAGTTTTTGAAGGAGTTTGCAGATAAGGGATGTTGGCACAGGTTGTATATGGAAGGAAGGAACTGCACTGTTTGTATATTGTAAAGGACAGGGGGTAATGGGAGACAGTGTTTTTGCTAGAGTTTGAATAGCTTCAGTGAAGTAATTGTTAAAAGCATCAGCTATTTGCATAGGACTATTATGGAGAATTGAGGATGGTGTTGGAGTTTTATCCTGTCCTGGTTTGAGAAGTTTATTGATGCCTGACCAAAACTTTTGTGGGTTTTTTGAGTGAGATTATTGAAGGTGGGAATAATAGTTTTTCTTGTCTAAGATAATGTCCTTTTTGGTAGCATTTCTTAGCTGTTTAAAGTATAGGTGGTCTGCAGAGCTCTTAGAGGCTTTCGATTTGGCCCATATTTTGTTCCGTAGGAACATCTTTTCTCTGGTTTGTTTTGTGAGCCATGGGGCTATTTTGGTCCTAACTCGGGAAGAGCGGAGGGGGGCATGGCAGTTTAGGATTTGTAGGAATTTAGTATTAAAGTAAGAAACTACTTCATCCAGTTTAAGTTGCTTTAGAGGTGACCAGTTACAGGACTTTAGCTCATTCTGAAAGCTCTCAGCTTGAAAGTGTTTTTTAGAACGGTAGGTTAAAAAATTGTTATTATTAGGGCTGTACACCTTTTGTTTTGTTATGTAGGTTAGAACATGGTCACTAATGTCATCTGGGAGAGTTCCTGGTGTATAAGTTTCAGGATGACTGTTTATAAGGATCCAGTCAAGAGTAGTTTCCTTATTACTAGCTTTGTGGATTCTTGTGGGGGTGTTTATTATTTGAGTGATATTGGTTGGTGAAATAAACTTAATTTATGGTAAACTTTGTATAACAAGTTCTAAAATCAAGGACTCGCGAGACACATTATGGACTATCCAACCCACTGTTTCACTTTTCGAGCTATTGACCAAGTACCTATAGACAGTAGGGGGGGGGGCACAGAGTCCTTGATTTTAGAGCGTTGTGAATTAATTTGGCAACTAAGATTAGATGCCTGACATTATCCAGGTATAAATGAACTGAGTTCCATTATGTGTATTTTGAAACTGCAAAGTTTAAGTAGATAATCTATGGGGACTTTATGTTCTTTTACCTCCAGAGTCCCAGTTTAATTAAAACAAAAACAATACATAAATAATAGTCTTTTGGATAATGATGATGGATAATGAACTTGTTATACAAAGTTTACCATAAATTAAGTTTATTTAACCAACTTTAAATGTACACCATCATTACCGTTTTAAAAAAGTTTTTTTTACATTAAAATGTTACAATTGTGTAATATCGTTTAAACTATATATACACGTTTTTCATAGATTTATTAATTTTTAACCTGTCAGTTGAATATTTGTTTTAATTTGTGGTTTAATTTTGCCTTGGTAGCAAGGCAACAGGACAGCAACACTAGGTATATTATACTATTCTATTTATTTTTTGTTGATGTCAAGAATGTTTCTTCATGCCAGATACATTTTACTGAGTGTTTTTTTTGTTGTTGCCACTTGGTATCATGAAACTGTAACATTCAATATGTATCATTTGGAGAAGGCTGGGGAGGTGTCTACGATAGTTTCTTCATGCAGTCAGCCTATCTATTTATGTTTAGTAATCATATGACAAGGAAGAGGGGAATTTAAACCCCTGTTTCCTGTATAGATTTTTTTTTCTGAGGAAGTTGGTTTATTTAATTCAACAAAAAGCTTGTATTGTGCTTAAATTTATTAAAAGCAACCTTGGTTTTATTCGACTGGTTCATGTATCGGTGTTTCACTGGCTGGCTTGCCTGAGCAGGTTTCCTGTGTTTGAGTTTAGAGCAGTTTATCATTTTTTCCTGAGTTTGTGTTTTGGAACATTTTAAGTGTAACAGGGCATTAGTTGACATATATCCCTATTTGTACCCACAGTGTGGCATACTTTGTCCAGACTTCTTGCATTAACAGGTGATGTGGTGTGATAATAATACATTTCCTGTACTGTTGACTGATTGTGCTACAGGATATGTTTGTGAAAACTTCAGGTGATGTATATCTGTCATAGTTTAGTGGTAAATCACTTTGTATATTGAGTGCAGGGTCCTGGGTTTAAGCCTTGGAGAGGCAGTTTATTTTGTTGCTGAGCAGAACAAGGGACATTGGCTACAGAGTGACTGAGGCACTCTTAAGCAGTTGTAAGCAAGTTTGCGTGGGTTTGCAAGGAGCTAAGCAATGCCTACACAGGTTAAGCAATTCAGCAGGTAACTGAGTATAAGAAACTGTAACTAGACTTTAGCAGTGCTTACCTCTGTGCAAACCCATGTACAACTGCTTTAAAGTGCCTTAATCTCTCTGTATGCATCGGCCCTTATTCTGCCTAGCAACAAAATTAAACAACCTCTGCTAGGCTAGAACCCAGGACCATGCACACTATAGCCAAAGTGATTTACCTCTAAACTATCTCAGATATACATAGTTCTGTTGTATTCACAAACATAACATCCAGCCCAGTCATTCAACAATACAGAGAATGTATTCCAACATGTAGATGTATGTGTGTGTTAAAATATATTAATGTCCAAACAGATACAACATATTGATATATGTAGAATTATATATATACACACACACACACACATATAGTGTAAGCAGATATTTATATCTATATAGGTATATACAGATATACATCTGTAGATGAAGTGGGAACATGGCAGTAACATATATGTCCACATGCACCATTAATGGGGTTGACAGGCACAAGCAACATACGGCATGCACAAATAGGCATTTCCCCTCCACAGCCAAACACGTCTTCCCTGCAATACACTACCAACTGTTGCAGATCCCATAACCAGGACATTACACAGCAAGGGCACAAGATGTTAACTGTACTCCATCCCACCTGTATGATGTCAGGCTGGTATCAGTAACATATCATGCAGTACAGTCAGGCTCATAATGACACCCATTTTGCAGTCATCTGTTACCTTTGTTAGTCAGAGTCCCGTACTGTTGGCCTGAACTTCGGAGATGTAGATGCCAAACAACAGTGGTCCCAGGACTGAACCCTGAGGTACTCCACTTGTGATGTGTCTAGGGTTGGATTTGAAGTCAGTTACACCTACAGTTTGGGTTCTGTCAGTAAGCCATGTGGCAAACCATCGAGTGGCAAAAGAAAGTATAGCCGGATAAGTATGTTAATCTATGTTTCCAGACTGGGGGGTGGTGTTGAAGGGCCTGTAGAGCCTGCTATCTATGCGGGTACATGTGTATTCCTACCAGTGTTGAGTCAGTCTGCCTGTAGCCTGCACTGTGCTTTGTTACATGCCTACTGTAGAAGCTTACTGTACGTATCCAGTGAGATGTCATGTCCAGATACTTGTCAGATGTACTGCTGCCTGGCCACCATAACAGTCATGTATGTCAGACAATGCAGTGGGATGCTGTTCAGATGTATTCAGTAACTAGTGGATAGTAAGTGGCCATGGCACCTCTGTACCAGCAGTTATTAAGTGTCAGGACAGACAGGGGTGTATGAATGCATAACCTATGGGGGCAAATGTATACCAGTATGTATGTGTTAAACCCATCTACATGGCTGTTAACATACACATTGACAGGCCTGGTCCACATGTCTTGCTTGAAGGGGTTCTGTGTATAGCCTTGGTCTGACCCGAGTGTGTCAGACTGTCCACATATATTGGCCATATCGCAGCTGTAGTCCACAGGGGCATTACTGTGCTAGCAGTGGTACTGTACTATGTTGACCTTAGGATGTTTGTAAGTAGCCAATGGCACACATGTTAACAGCAGATGTGGCCTCTCACACACAGTATTTCTGTGCAGACATTCCCAATTACAGTAGCAATAGTCTACAAATATACCTGCACAACATACATGACATCCCCTTGCACTGAGAGGTTGGGACTGTTGGGGCTGAGGTAGGGCTCCACTCCATGTGCAGGACATATGGTGAACATATATGTATATATAAGTTTACATATATCCATATAGATATGTACACATATACATATCTTGCTTACTGTAAGACAACAGTTTGACACATATGTGCCTGTGTTCCAGCCTCTGTCCTCCACCTACATACCGGGCTTTGCACATATAACATGCTGTCAGGGGTTGTATGTAGTGGCTGTGTGTATGTCATGCTGTCATTCCTGCCATCACTCAACTGCTGTTGTGTCCCCCACACATACTGGGGGGTTGGGGCCATATATGTGTGGGTTTCACCTACATAATACATGTGTGCCCTAATTCACTCCAGAGGTCAGTGTATGTAACAGTGGTATATGATCCAGTATTAGTGACTGTAGGGGGGGTGCACCTTGACTAACCTAGGCTGTTACAATACGTGTGGGTATCTGGGATAAGCTGCCTTAAAGTATCTGGATGTACTTTACCATACGATCCACCTTGGGTAAATGCAAGCCTACTGCCTCCTGCCATACCAGATGTTCTGTTTGTCAGTGTGATTGTGATGGTATCAGGTATGCCTTGTTATGTAACAGATACATCCCATTGTGTCAGCTGAGGTCTGTACCCCCTAGGGATTGTGTACAGAGTATAGATAGAGGCTACTGACCTATACATCTGCATTACGTACTGTTGATTGTCTGATATGCTGTGGCCCAGTCTGTCATTACTGATGTACTACTTGAAGGCCTCAGCCTGGACAGCAACATATGTCAACCTTTCCAGACGTACTGTCTTAGTATAACTGTTTCACAGTTGCATTACACTGTTCATATGGATGTCAGTGTCTAAACAGCTAAATGACATGGCATATACAACTGTCATAGTACACAAATAAAGCTTTCACATTCATTTATGCACACCTGTGTGTGGTGTTATACCCTTTGATATCTCTGTGGGTATATGTTGCAGGCTAGGAATGTCATTCATATGTGTGGCTCATACAGTTTCCAGTTGTTAAGGTGGTGACTGTAGGAATACTGGCTGCTCCATATTGTGTGCACATACTACATAAATATATTACTGTACAAATCTCTGTGTATGTATGTGTAGTTATATATATATATATATATATATATATATATATATACCTGTATCTGCATATATGTGTCTGTGTATATGTATCCTAGGGATGGCCATGTTGTGTCTGGTCCTGGTTATGGGATCTGCAACACTTGGTACTGTATTACAGGGGGTCGTGCTTGGCTGGTGGGGGTATACCTATTCGTACCAGACGTATATTGTGTGGGGCCTCTCAACCCCATTGACGTTGCATGAGGGCATATATGTTTTGTTATTTCCCTATTATCTACAGCTGTATGTCCGTATATACCTATGTATGTATATATATATATATATATATATATATATATATATATATATATATATATATATATACACTGACATATATATATATATATATATATATATATATATATATATATATATATATAAAACCTACTGTATATGTTTAGACATGGAGATGTGGACATATATATCTATAGATGTAGGCATTTGCATGTGTCTTCTTCTTCTTTTGGCTTTTCCCAGTTAGAGGTCACCACAGCAGATCACCTGTTTCCATTTCTTCTTGTCCTCTGCATCTTGCTCTGTCACACCAATCACCTGCATGTCCTCTCTAACCACATCCATAAACCTTATCTTAGGCCTTCCTCTTTTCCTCTTATCTGGCAGCTTCATCCTTAGCATCCTTTTCCCAATATACCCAGCATTCCTCCTCAGCACATGTCCAAACCAACGCAATCTCTAATATACTTATTCCTAATCCTGTCTACCCTCGTCACACCCAGTGCAAATCGTAACATCTTTAACTCTGCCACATCCAGCCCTGACTCCTGCCTTTTTGTCAATGCCACTGTCTCCAACCCATATAACATAGCTGATCTCACTACCCTTTTGTAGGCCTTCCCTTTCACTCTTATTTGTACTCGTCTGTCACAAATGACTCCTGACACTCTTTTCCACGCAATCCACCCTGCCTGTACTCTCTTCTTCACCTCTCTTCCACACTCACCATTACTCTGAACTGTTGATCCCAAGTATTTAAACTCATCTACCTTTCCCAACTCTACTCCCTGCATCCTCACCATTCCTCTATCCTCCCTTTCATTCACACACATATATTCCGTCTTAGTCCGGCTGACCTTCATTCCTCTCCTCTCTAGAGCATATCTCCACCTCTCCAGGGTCTCCTCAACCTGTTCCTTACTCTCACTACATATCACAATGTCATCTGCAAACATCATAGTCCACGGGGACTCCTGTCTGATCTCGTCTGTCAACCTGTCCATCACCAGTGCAAATAAGAAAGGGCCCAGAGCTGATCCTTGATGTAATCCCACCTCCACCTTAAACGCATCTGTCACTCCCACGACAGATCTCACCACTGTCACACTACCCTTGTACATATCCTGTATCACTCTTACATACTTCTCTGCCACTCCCAACTTCCTCATACAATACCACAACTCCTCTCTAGGCACCCTTTCATATGCTTTCTCTAAGTCCACAAAGACACAATGCAACTCCTTCTGACCTTCTCTGTACTTCTCCATCAACACTCTCAGAGCAAACATGGCATCTGTAGTGCTCTTTCCTGGCATGAAACCATACTGCTGATCACTAATCATCACCTCCCTTCTTAACCTAGCTTCCACTACTCCTTCCCATAATTTCATGCTGTGACTGATCATTTTTATCCCTCTGTAGTTACTACAGCTCTGCACATCACCCTTATTCTTAGAAATCGGTACCAAAACACTTTTTCTCCACCCCTCAGGCATCCTCTCAATTTCCAAAATGTCATTAAACAATCTGGTTAAAAATTCCACTGCCATTTCTCCTAAACACCTCCAAGCTTCCACAGGTGTCATCTGGACCAACAGCCTTTCCATTCTTCATCCTCTTCATAGCTATCCTTACTTCTGCCTTGCTAAACCATTGCACTTCCTGATTCACTATCCCCACATCATCCAGCCTTCTCTCTCTCTCTCTCTCTCTCTCTCTCTCATTCTCTTCATTCATCAGCCCCTCAAAGTACTCCTTCCATCTCTTCAACACATTCTCCTCTCTAGTGAGTACATTTCCCTCATTATTCTTTATCACCCTTACCTGCTGCACATCTTTCATAGCTCAATCCCCCTGTCTAGCCTATCGGTACAGGTCCTTTTCTCCCTCCTTAGTGTCCAACCTTTCATACAACTCTCTATACGCCTTATCCTTAGCCTTTTCCACCTCTCTCTTTGCCATGTACCTCATCTCCTTATACTCCTGTCTACTTTCTTCATCTCTCTGACAATCCCACTTCTTCTTCACCAACCTCTTTCTCCGTATACTCTCCTGTACTTCCTCATTCCACCACCAGGTCTCCTTGTCCTCCCTCCTCTGTCCAGATGTCACCCCAAGCACCTTTCTAGCAGTCTCCCTTACTAGCTCTGCTGTAGTTACCCAGCTATTTGGTAACACTTCACTGCCACCCAGTGCCTGTCTTAACTCTTCCCTGAACTCCACCTCACAATCATACTTTTTCAATTTCCACCATTTGATCCTTGGTGCTGCCCTCACACTCCTCCTCCTCTTCTTGATCACCAGTGTCATTCTACATACCACCATTCTATGCTGCCTAACTACACTTTACCCCCCGTCACCACTTTACAGTCTCCAATCTCCTTCAAACTGGCCCGCCTGCATAGGATATAATCCACCTGTGTGCATCTCCCTCCACTCTTGTATGTTACCCTATGCTCCTCCCTCTTGTTAAAATACGTATTCACCACAGCCATGTCCATCCTTTTTGCAAAATCCACTACCATCTGACCTTCTGCATTTCTTTCCTTAACACCATACCTACCCATCACTTCCTCATCCCCTCTGTTCCCTTTACCAACATGCCCATTGAAATCTGCTCCGATCACCACTCTCTCACCCTTGGGTACAGTCATCACCACTTCATCCAACTCACTCCAAAATTTTTCTTTCTCATCCATTGCACACCCAACTTGCGGATCATATGCACTAACAACATTCATCATTACACCATCAATTTCCAGCTTCATAAACATCACTCTATCAGACAGTCTTTTCACCTCCAAAACACTCTTGGTATACCGTTCCCTCAGGATAACCCATACCACATTTCTCTTCCCATCCACACCATGATAGAGCAATTTGAACCCACCTCCAGTACACCTGGCCTTACTTCCCTTCCACCTGGTCTCTTGTACACACAATATATCAACCTTCCTTCTGTCCATCATATCAGCTAGCTCTCTCCCTATACCAGTCATGCTGCCAAAATTCAAAGTTCCTACCCTCACTACCACACTCCTAACCTTTCTCCTCTCTTCCTGCCTTCGGGCATGCCTTCCACCTCTTCTTCTCCTTCTTCTCCTTTGGCCAACAGTAGCCCAATTTCCACCAGCACCCTTTCGGCTAACAGTACTGGTGGTGGTCTTTGTTAATCCGGACCTCGACCGATCCGGTATGTAAATCTGTATTGCTTTCCGCATATCTCATATGACAGATGTTTTACGCCGGATGCCCTTCCTGACGTAACCCTTCCCATTTATCTGGGCTTGGGACCGGCATGAAGAAATGCACTGGCTCGTGCATCCCCAGTGGCATTTCCATGTGTATATGTTCATAAATATTTATATATTTACACACATATATATATATATATATATATATATATATATATATATTTACATACACATATGTATATATTGTACCTGTTTAGACATTAATATATTCACTCACACACAAACATCTACATGTTGGAATACATTCTCTGTACTGTTGAATGACTGGGCTGGATGATATGTTTGTGAATACATCAAGGATATGTATATCTGAGATGGCTTAGTGGTAAATCACTTTGGCTATGGTGTACAGTGTCCTGGGTTTGATACCAGCAGAGGCTGCTTATTTTGTTGCTGGGCAGAACATGGGATGTTGGCTACAGAATGATTAAGTCACTTTTAAGCAGTTGTAAGCGGGTTTGCATGAGTTCGCATGATGGTAAGCACTGCCAACCTCCGCTTATGTTTTCTTACAGTCAGTTAGCTTCAGATTTCTCAACCTGTGTAGGCATAGCTTACCCCTGCGCAAACCTGCTTACCGCTGCTTAAAAGTGTTTACTGCAGCTCACCCCCATGCTAATTCCTTTAAAAGAAAAGAAAAAGGGGTAGATAGGAAAGTGGTGAAAAACGGGGCACAAAGAGGGAAAGACAGTAGGGAAAATAGCTAGGCATGTGCAGGAAGGGTATAGGAAAGGTCCATAGCTGCCCATTTCTTCTACAGCAACAGCTGTGCATATACACTATATTTGCAGGTACATTTGTACCCTCAAACCCCTGGGAGAGGGGTGAGGACAACATATATTCATTGTGATGCCAGTTAGACCAGATTACATATGTCCAGCGGGCACGTGCGAAATGGACAGCTATGTATGAGGCGACATTTTTTGTGGGAACAGATTGCCCTTTTTATTCTTTTTGCAGGTGAGAGTGGGATGTTGGGGAGGGATAGTAGGTATATTTGGGGAGGTAGGTTGGGTAGTTTAACAAACAAGGCACACAAGATGCATACAGGGCCTGTATATGACACATGTGGGGGGTAACCACCTTGGACAGGGAGGGGTGTTTGGAAGTCACAAGTCCATGAGCCCGCAACTGGAAACAGTGGGACTGAGGTCCCCACCCATGGGCAGTCACCACTATACCTTCACGGCCCCAAAGGTGGCTGTGCTGGAGGCTGTGTAGGAGGGGCAGGCTCACCCTCTAATAGCGCCACTTGGCTCTCAAGCTGGCGTAGCTGCTCTTGATACTCCAGATCGAGCTCCTTACGCACTACGGCCCAGACCTGTTGAAGGGTGACAGGTTTCTCTCCGCACCTGCTCTGGGAGGGGGGGGCAAGCCTCATCCCCTGTAGCAGTTCCACCTGAAGGTGGTGCAGGGCCCATGGAGGAGGAGGTCCCAGTCTGGGCTGCCTTCCCATATGAGCTGTGTTGTCATAGGTTTAAGACAGATATGGGTTAGTAACAGTCAACAGCATTCAGGATTAGTTATAACAGCATGCATAGGTATTCCCATTAACCCAACACACCAGAATTAACACAGTTGCAGAGCAAGCAGATCACATGCGTATATGGAACAACAGTGGCCATTACAGGAGCATGCAGGTTTCATTGATGGCAACAGGCCACCAGTATGGGTGTATTTTCACATGGCACATGCATAGAAACAAATGTGAATATTTATAAACCATTAGGACATATGTCCCAACAAAAGGTTGGAGTGTACACATACCAGTTGAGGAGTGTCATTGGGTTATTATGCACATATGGTAGGTGTGAGAGAGTTCAATTAACAACTAATATATCCATGTAGTTTTCACAACTTAGTCACTGCAGTGGTCTTTCACTTACATGTATTATTACACTACACAATGGCCTTATATTGTACACTGGTATGTTTATAAATTATTATATACGTAACCTGTGTCTTGCATACAGGCATGACAGGCTGCAGGTGTTAATGCAACATATGTTGTGAATTGCTGTCATACACTTTGGGTTTTGTTGTTCTTCTTTCGGCTTTTCCTGGTTAGTGGTTGCCACAATGGAACTCTGGTCCGCTAATGATTGGTAGTAGATTTTTACTGTGCTGAGGTGCCAGCTCGACGCCCAACCTTCAACGAAGGCATGCCCATTCTATGCATGTCTTTCGAATGCCACTCAACTGCGGGGAGGACATGCAGACTCCACACAGAAGGTGCTCCAGTCAAGAATTGAATGGGAGAACCTCTTGCTGTGAGGCAACAATGCTACCACTGCACCTCCGTGGCTTAGATTGCTATCATACACTTTGGGTGAGGTGCTAGAATAACAGGTTTGTTTCCATATACATTCTCTGACTATGTACACATTTGAATATCAGTTATATGTGATTGACAGCTGCCTACAATTCTTGGAACATCACACTGGATTTTCAGGGGAACAGGGTACCAAGCAGGTGATAAGGGACATTTATCTGGACATGCTGGAGAGATTGAAACAGTTGTGGGGTATGAATATGCATACAACTTTCCATTTGAACATTCTAGCAAATTCTGTACAGTTGGGCATAATTATGCATACAGCTTTCTATCTGAACATTGTATCAAAATCTGTACAGTTGTGGGGTATGATTATGCATACAACTTAGTACCACTCCCAGGAGTCAAACCCCTGCTGTGTATGACAAAATATTATAGTTAATGTCACAGTACACTGTGCTATCAGGGAATTGATGTACAGCTTTCAACTGTTTTCTATCTAAGTCTCCATAACTTGTACAATATAGCTGACCTCTTGGCACTTCCAACATTGTTATGCAGGACTTCATGTCCATTTTATCTGCATACCATGGTGTGGGTGACACTGCTTAAGATACAACAGTACTATTTATAGTATGGAACAGATCGCCAACATATGAGAGAAGAGTAAACAGAAGCACTCCAGGGGTTATACCTTTATTCACAGACTATTACACATTTATTTCTACTGGTACAACACTTTCTAAGCCTCTTATATTTATTTGTTATGACAGTACATGCAGACTGATTACTAACCTGCCTCGCGACACAGCCTTTGCAGCCTAGCATCATGGGCTTGCTGGTTTCCAGCCCACTCATCTGCAGCTGTCAGAAAAATGCAGTGATATTTAGCCATACCCATCCATAGTATACACAAGCTAGGCAATTATTTACTACTTAGTAGAATGAGTACTTACTCAGTCCTGGGGCATTGGGCATCTGCCGAGACTCCTGGATCCACTGTTCCAGTACATCCCCCCTCCACCGCTTCAGGTCAGCATGGTGGTGCCTGACCTGCTCACCAGTCCGTGGGATACCTGTGGCACTGGTGAGGTCACGGGCGAGACTGTCCCAGGCCTCCATTTTATACTGCAAGCCCTGGTACTGGCCCTGCAGTAGTCTCTGATCATGGTGTTTTACCAGGAGCCATACCATGACTTTTGACTCCTGGATGCCCCAGCACTGTGCTCTAAATTGAGTGCCTTCACCTACACCAGCCATTCTGCCTTCAGTAGTAAGCTACAACCAGTTATGAGAAGTATTTCCACCTGTAGGGTTTAAATACGGCCATTTTCCCGCACTTTCCCATGATTGGCCGGTTTTGAAAAGGCTAAGTTATGGGCACACCTGTTTACATAAGGTTGGCACTGCTTAAAGAGGTATACCACTAGGCAGATTGAATTTGCTCCGCTACACATTGTTTACACTTACTAACTTGAGCTGTGCTGTGGTTAGCATTGCTTAATAGTTAATTAGCACTATATTTGGCAAAGATTTATTCTTCATTACAGGTTATATATGTGTCTGGTATACGTGATTCATGTGTACATACACTGTATGGGGACCTGGGGAATTCTACACTTTATTACAATCATACCTCAGATCTATGCTTACTGCAGTACTCCAGTTCACATATTTATGTTCTGTGGCAGGTTCTCCAACATCACACTGTACATAGATTCAGTTCACATGTTTGGTTTGACTTTCCTGTGGTGAGGATTAGCTTGCTGATACCTCATGCACATCTATTGCTATGATGGCTTAGTGATTAACTACTGTGACTATAGTGTACAGGGTCCTGAGTTTGAGCCTTGCAGAGGCAGTTTATTTTGTTGCTGGGCAGAACATGGGCCGTTGGATCCAGAGTGATTAAGGCACTTTAAAGCAGTTGTAAGTGGGTTTGCGTGGGTTTGCGCAACAGTGAGCATTGATAACCTCCAGTTACAGTTTCTTACACTCAGTTAGCTTCTACTTTGCTTCATCTGTGTAGGCAATGCTTACACCTGCACAAACGCACTTAAACACGCTTACTACTGCTTATTTGTGCTTAAACCTGCTTACTACTGCCTAAATTCATTATGACACTGACACTTCACATGTGCATTTCATGCAGTACTCTAGTTTACATTTAAATGTTATTATGTAAGTTTTACGGTAAAAAGATGTACAAATATGTTCATATACAGATTAAACATGGAAAATGATATGTGCGGCAGTGGGACTTGAACCGGGAATGCCTGTTCATTAGGCAGGTGCTCTAACCACTACACTATTGCTGTGCTACTTCATTTGAATATATATATCCATATACCCATGGATCCTAGTTCCCCAAACACCTACCCCAACACTTCACTGACACATCAGTCATCCATTCTCCAGTTGGAAACACAGTGTATCCACACCACAACACATTGGCCACTCCCTACTCCTTTGGACCCATCCCATGAGTTGACTCATTCCAAGTATCCTCAGACATCCCAACCTTTTAGTCCACTAACATTGGTGAAATAAATGACCAATAAGGCACTATTCCCAATTTATGGGCTGTCCCACCTGGGACACACATGTCTTTATTTCAAGATTAGACTCTATACTTCATTACTTCATTACTCCAGTTAACAAGACACTAAAAATAAATTAATAACTAAGACTATATGATAACGCACACGTTACACATGAAAACCCATGATGTACAAGTTCGGCAACATTATATTACAAATAAGACCGGTTTAGTGATTGGCGTTGACGTAGCGGCAAATCACACGAATGATACAAATATTTCATAATGGGAAAGTCCTCACATTTTATTTTTTTGAGAACAGCATTAACTTTGAAACAAAATACACAACTCTGAATTATTGCAGATTCGTCCCTTCCCTCTATCTTCTCGTAACTCTAATACTATAGTACTGCAATATACAACGGAAACAAAACAACAACTTATTTTGCCTTGAAATTTTATATCCCAGCAAAATTGTGAAAATGTCACAAATAAATAAATAAATATATATATATATATATATATATATATATATGTGTGTGTGTGTGTGTGTGTGTGTGTGTGTGTGTGTGTGTGTGTGTGTATGACAAGCATTTCATGACAGTCTAAGTAAGGCCTGCACTGTTACAAAGGCCGTGCATTTTGCATGAAATTGAGTCGGGATATATAAGCCACAGCGCAGAGAAGGGGGTCACCGTCTTTTCTGTAATGGACTATAAATAAATGTTTATTTAACATCTGTTAACCGAGTATGCAGACTGTTTCAATGAGTCAGGACTCCATTCAGTCATGACCTGAGCCTTAGAGGCCAAACAACACAACTAAACATACACAAGAATCATACCTCTCAACCTCTTAATGTAAGAAATCTAGCCAAAGCCAAATATAATTGGGGGTGGGGGGCAAAGATTGGGACATAATGGGATCAATTCAATAGCTCTGCTTGACAGAGGCTCAGTAAATTGATTAATGGGGCAGTGTAAGATGATACACCTTGGCTAGGCTTATAAATGCCCTTCAGCAGATAGCCTAGTACCTACCTATGAAATTGAAACCTGTGTACTGAGAGACAGCCTTACAAGACTATCTGCAAATATATACAGCTGAGTATATTTTTTCTGTATTATTCTGTATTATAGAGCTAAATTGTTGCTTAGATATGTGTTGTCTTACTGTTCTGCAAATATACAGAGATCAGTATATATTTTCTGGGTTTTATAATTTGCACTGTGATTCCTGACATCTCTGTTGAAACTGTCTCCCCCCCCCTCATTTTCTGCCTTGTCTTCAGCTGATATAACTGTTTTTTATAGCTTGTGTGTTGTTTAACTCAACGTTCCCTTAATTTGACCTGTTAATAACAGCCAGCATTTAAATTGAAACCTGTGTGCTGAGAGACAGCCTTACAAGACTATCTGCAAATATATAGAGCTGAGTATATTTTTCTGTACTATTCTGTATTATAGAGCTAAATTGTTGCTTAGATATCTGTTGTCTTACTGTTCTGCAAATATACAGAGATCAGTATATATTTTCTGGGTTTTATAATTTGCACTGTGATTCCTCACATCTCTGTTGAAACTGGCTTTCCCACCCCCCACCCCTCATTTTCTGCCTTGTCTTCAGCTGATATAACTGTTTTTTATAGCTTGTGTGTTGTTTAACTCAAGGTTCCCTTAATTTAACCTGTTAATAACAGCCTGTATTTACATTGAAACCTATGTGCTGAGAGACAGCCTTACAAGACTATCTGCAAATATATAGAGCTGAGTATATTTTTCTGTATTATTCTGTATTATAGAGCTAAATTGTTGCTTAGATATCTGTTGTCTTAATGTTCTGCAAATATACAGAGATCAGTATATATTTTTTGGGTTTTATAATTTGCACTGTGATTCCTCACATCTCTGTTGAAACTGGCTTCCCCACCCCCCTATCTGTTTTTGGTTGAAGTTTAAATTTGGTGGCTTTTGCAGTGCCCGCCCCACTGTAGATTTGATCTAGGACACTCCCCCAGTCCCATCTCTATACCGCATTCTACCTAATAAACTCTTTCTGCACTTGCTTTTAGTCCTTTTTAATTTAATTGCATTTTTTTCAAACTGTGTGTGGACTAATATTGCTACATACTCATGTGTGCCAGCTTGCACTGCATGTGAATTGTTTTTACTACTGTTTTTGCTACTTTTCTGAAAAAAAAAATTGTAAGCTTGTTTCCTACCTTTCCTGTAATTAGTGTTTCAGATACAGATTTACTGTATCCAGGACTGTTTGTAAGCTTCTGAGCCCCCCAAGCCTTTCTGTGTTGGAGGGAAGCCTTCTAGCTTATCAGTGGGAGTGCCAATGTAGTTTTACATAAATGGGAACAGATGTTTATTTTTTCCACTACTTGGGTCCAATACGTAACACATTACACAAGATACTTGGACGACATCTGTATCCTATGGAATGGCACCCTTAACCAATTTCATAATTTTTCTCGTTACATTAACTCCACCACCTCCTTTTTAGTGTTCACCCACAACATTAGCGAAAATGAACTTCACTATCTTGATGTCACCTTATATAAAGATTATAATAACCAAACATTTCACTCCAAACTATATAGAAAACCCACCTTCTCAAATTCATACTTGCATTTTCAGAGTGGGCATCCATTCTATCAGAAAAAAGGCATTGTCAAGGGCCAATTCATCACAGCTTCTAGGATGTGTAGTACTCCTAGTGATTTTTTAGAAGAAATTCACTTTTTGAACTCTTTGTTTATTGAGAGGGGTTACCCGTCTTCGCTTGTTACTTCATTGGCACAGGACGTGATGGACAATAGAGAAACAAAATATCCCCCACTTCTTGGTAAAGGGGGACTCCTTGACGTAGGTAACACAACTGTGGCACCTGATACATCTCAGAACAGTTTTATTTACACCTACTCTCTTAACTCTATTGAAGTTGAGGGGGTGATTAGGAGGCATTGGCCTGTTCTGACTTTCCATGATGAATTCAAGGATATACTACCAGCACACCCCAAATTTGTAAAAAAGAGGGATGTCAATTTTAAGGAGATATTTGAAAGGAAACCTGTCCATCTGACCAATACCCGCAGTTTAAAACTGGGTACGTTTAAGTGCGGGTTTTGCAAACAGTGCCATGCTGTTATTAATGCTTCCACTCTTTTATCCCTTCTAGGAAGTTCAACATCAAATCTTTTAGTTATTATAACTGTGGAAGTAAAGGGGTTGTGTATTTGGGTTTCTGCACCACCTGCTCTAGTTTCTATGTTGGTAAAACCGAGAGGCCACTTAGGAAAAGAATATATGAGCATTTCTATGACATAGGCAAGCACAAGGAATCCAATGCATTTTACAAGCATTCTCTTTCATGCCCCAAATTAGACCTTAAATTTATTGTGTTAGAGCAAGTGATGCCAGACGCCTGGGGAGGAGATTGGGAAACAACTCTTGAGTACAAGGAACTCCTATGGCAACTAAAGTTGGATGCAGGCAGACACTCCGGTTTAAATGATAATATAAATATAAGCAGTGTTCTCAAATTGAGAATGGCTCGATTATAATAGAATTATTTCCACATTTCAAAATTACCCATTTTGGGAACACAATTAATAAATTGTTCTTTCATTTTACTTGCTTTTTGCAAGTTATGTGTATGTGTATATATATAATACATTTACATTTGTTGTATACACACAATATATATATTTTTTTACATGTATTTCTTGAGATGTATTTTTGAGTATTTTCTCCTGAATGTTATACTGAATGTTTTTAATCATAGAACACTATTAATTAACATGTTTTTCAGATTTGGTAGTTATTTTTATCTACACTAATTTTGTAGAATTGATTTAAAGCATTCTTATATATTGTTGTGACTGCACTTTGAGGTTTCTGACTTCATCTGCCTAAAGGAGTGCTGATTTTAGGTTATTTGGTTTGTAATTTAATAATTTAATAATTCAATATAATAATTTAATATGCTAATTAATTAATTAGCGACTCACTAGTGAGTATTTAAACCTTCTGTGACATTTCTTATTTTAACTTGATAAAGCTCGGTAACAACCGAGCGAAAGCGCTTGTTTTTAACTGCTGGTTGTCTACAATAAAGTATTAACTTTATCCTGGTTGGACTTACTTTTCTTATCAGTGGGAGTGGTAAGCATTAGGTAACCTGTCTACCACATAAGGAGTGGTTCTGGCCCAGAATTTGTAGTTATTGGCCGTTTGGGCAGTCTTCCATCTCTCTCAACTTTCTGATTTGAAGGCCTGCATTTGCACTTGTTTCTGTCCTGTAACTCCTGGGCCCATCTCATTTGCTCACTCAAAAAAAAAAAAAAAAAAAAAAAAAATGTATCTGCTTTTACTGTACTTGTGTTTCTTCCTACTTTATTTTGCTTTTGCGTCATCTTAAAAGTACTCAATTGTATTTATTACTGCTTGGTATAACTCATTCTAAGCCTTTTAGTTTAAGCACATGGGCTTCAGACCAGTTGTTTTACATTAAGAAGGTTTGTGGTCTGCACTGTAGTGGCAGAACAGGTAGCTTACATCCTTCTAAGTGGAACTGCTGATTGAGGGCTCAGTGTCTGTTATTCTAAAAGTGTATTAATTCTGGTTTAAGCACTTGGGCTTCAGGCCAGTTATTTTACATTAAGAGGGTTCGTGGTCTGCACTCTTGTGGGAGGAGAGGCTGGACTCTACCCTTCTGAGCTGGGAATTTCTGGTTGAAGGCTTATAGTGCCTTCATATTTGAACTGCTTCTTACTGAAATTGGTACACCTTGTTTGCTGTAGCATAGACTAGATCCAGGCTTGCTGAATCTAGCTTTGTTTGTATAACTTGAGCACTAATCCAGGCATTCTTTAAAGTATTCAATTGTATTTATTACTGCTTGGTAGTAACTTGATTAAAGTGTAGCTATCATTCTAAGTCTTTTGGATTAAGCACTTGGGCTTCAGACCAGTTGTTTTACATTAGGAAGGTTTGTGGCCTGCACTGTGGTGGCAGGACAGGTAGCTTACATCCTTCTAAGTTGGGAACTGCTGATTGAGGGCTCAGTGTCTGTTATTCTAAAAGTGTATTAGTTCTGGTTTAAGCACTTGGGCTACAGGCCAGTTATTTTACATTAAGAAGGTTCGTGGTCTGCACTCTTGTGGGAGGAGAGGCTGAACTCTGCCCTTCTGAGCTGGGAATTTCTGGTTAAAGGCTTATAGTGCCTGCATATTTGAACTGTTTCTTACTGAAATTGGTACACCTTGTTTGCTGTAGCATAGACTAGATCCAGGCCTGCTGAATCTAGCTTTGTTTGTATGCTTGTTGTTTGTTTGCTTGTTATTTCCCTGAAACTCTAATTCCACCTAAAACGTGGCTTTTCAGCGCTTCTGTGGATCCCCTAGTGATATCTGCATTGCTTACTGTACTTATTTCCTTGTTTCCCTTGAAAGAAAGTTACTGTTTGTCATTTTTGCATTTAAGTTACCTGTAACACATTGCACTTAAGTTACCTGGCATTTGCTCACTAAAGCAATTATATAAGTCAGCACTAAAAAATTAAAAGCACTACACCCTCACAAACTCCCCTTGAATACCTTGTTCCCCATTGGCCCTTTTTTTCAATTATAAAGGAATTCCCAATACTATTCTAGCATGTCCAAAGGTCAGTTGTCAATTTCCTCTCCGGTCCAGCTGGTGAATCTGGGAATCTTGAGGCAATGTTACAACTGCCTCATGTACACAGACAATCCTCTCCTCCTCCCAACAAATTCCAACACATGTGAGAGATGCAACCATATAGCCAAACTGGAGGCTAAGCTCTCTCAACTCAGTACTGGTGTAACCAGTCAGGAGGAGAAGGAAACCACACTCACTACAATCCAGTCTCACATAGACCAACCACGACAGCAAACCAAACACATAAACACACAAAAACATACTCGGAGGCTCTAAATAAAAATCTGCCTAAGCAGCAGAGACCTCAAAAGCAGACACCCAAGCAACCGCTACCCCAAAACAAAACACGTGCAACACATAGCTCACAAAGCCAGTGTGCCGAACAGTCACAGCCCTTAAGGCTAAACAACACACCTGATACACTTGTAATAGGTGACTCTATCGTTAGGCACACTGACGTCCCGCTCACCAGGCTGAACAAGGAAAAGGTCACAGTGAGCTGCCTGTCGGGTGCTAGGATCCGCCACATAACACAAGCACTCAGGTCACTCCAAGGCAAGTACAAATATGACTCAGTCATTGTCCATGCTGGTGTGAATGACCTGAGATGTACCTCCCTGGACTACATGAAAAGAGACATAGAGGAGCTCTCTGAGCATGTAGCCCAGGCCGGTATGACCCTGACCTTGAGTAGCATCTTACCCTCACCAGGAATGATGCCACAATATGAAGACAAGATGATCAATTTCAACAATTGGCTTAAGTATTGGTGTCATTCAAAGGGGATCCAATGCCTGTCAGCCTGGGATGACATGCTCGACAAGCCACGATGCTTCGCTAGGACGGCTTGCACCTGTCACCCCTGGGCTTTCGGATATTGGCAAAGGCTCTTGCTACCCCCATAGTGCCTTTTTTAGGCAAGGCTCAAAAGACAAACCCACCTCCATAGGTATCACAAGGGATAAGAAACTAAGAGTAATGCTACTCAATGCCAGAAGTCTAAACCTCAAGATGCATGCACTCGAAACTCTCCTTAGCATGAAGAACATCGATATCTGTGCAGTAACAGAAACCTGGTTCAAGGCTCCCGAGAGCACCCCAGCACTACCAGGTTATACCTCATACCATGCTTTTCGGCCCCAAAACTTGGACTGAACCACAAAAGGAGGGGGAGTATCAATATTCGTCAAAGATACCCACACCTCCAGGTTGGTGGCACAGCATGACGCATCAGAGACTATCCATGTACAACTAACAGTGGGTAAAACTGCCTTCCAGTTTATAGCCTGCTACAGACCACCCTCCCAAACCCAGGAACCCCACTCAGCCTTCCTGAGAACACTGGAAAATATGAAGGTCCCCAAACACCATTATATTGGATGACTTCAACTACCCAAACATAGACTGGGAGTATTACCCTAGCCCAAAGGTTCCTAGAATTTATAAACTCAAATGCTATGGAACAACTTGTTACTACTCCCACAAAAGGTTAAAACATACTGGACCTGATCATCACCAACATGGGGACTCTATGCTCCAGACCAGAAGTGTAACCCTCACTGGTAAGATCAGACCATAAACTAATCTCACTGGATATTCACATCCCGACCCCACCCCCTGCCCAGAAAACCACAGTGAAAAACTTCTCTAAAGCAAATTTCACACTCCTCAAAACCAAGGTGGAATCCTTCAAAGCCCCCGGGCCTGTGGAAAATACAGCCCAGACCACAGAATCCTTTATAAACGCATTCTATGAACACCTTCAGGAATGCATGGATCATGCAATCCCAAATAAAACCAAGACCCAATCCTCCAAAGGCAGATGTCCTGTCTGGTAGACCCCAGCCATAAACAAACTATACAATAGAAAGAGGAAGCTACTACATGATAGAGCAAAATCCCAAAAAGGGAAGGCATCTCTGATCAGTATTAGCAAAAAACTATGGGCACTCATAAAATCATCTAAGGCCAGCTTCGAGAGAAAAATTGCACAGGACACTAACGATAATCACAAGGCTTTCTTTAGTTATGTTAGGAACCTGGGTGGGAATTCCCAGATATGCTCAGAATGAGTCCAAAATGACAAAAAATACTCCGAACCCACAGACATTGCCAACATCCTAGTTGACAGGTTCAGTGCAAACTTCTCCCCCCCTCCCCACCAAAAGGGCAAATATCTATCCCAGCAGAGTGCTGCCCCCCTGACATCTCAGATGCTCAGGTAAGAGCCACCCTCTCCAAAGCAAAAAACACAGCATCAATGGGACCAGACGGTGTCCTGGGCTGCGTCCTACATGAACTCCAAGAAGAGCTAAACCCAAACATAAAACTACTGTTCAATCTCAGCCTTACTACAGGATATGTACTCAAAGAGTGGCGTACAGCAACAGTGGTCCCTCTCCACAAAGGTGGTGCCTCAACGGATCCTGGAAACTATCGCCTCATAAGCCTAACTAGCTTGGTCTGCAAAGCTATGGAAAGGATCATCATGGACCTCATAAATAAAGATATTGGGGACCTACAGACACTGTATCCTACCCAGTTCGGCTTTGTTAAGGGCAGATCCTGCCTCTTAAACCTGGTCAATTTCTTTGAAACAGTCACCAAGGCCATTGACGAGGGGAAGGTGGTCTACACAGCCTACCTGGACCTTGCAAAAGCCTTCGATACAATACCCCACTCGGGCATTATAGATAAGCTCACCAGCTTAAATATAAACCCCTATGTCACTAGATGGGTTGCAAACTGGCTCAAGGACAGAACCCACATGGTTAGAATTGCTGGAGCCATGTCAGACTCCAAACCAGTTACAAGTGGCATCCCACAAGGCTCAGTCCTGGGACCTCTCTTGTTCGGTATATATTTCTCGGAGGTACAGGCCAACACGGAAGGACTGTGGCTGACCAAGTTTGCAGATGACTGCAAACTGGGCACCATAATCGACTCTCCAGCCAACACAAGCATCCTCCAAAAGGGCCTCATAGAAACAGACAACTGGTGCCAGAGCCATGGCCTCAAGCTAAACGCCAAAAAGTGTATAGTCATCCCCTTTGGCAAAAACAAAGTGCCTACAAATTACCACATAGGTGGTAATCCATTAAGTACAGAAGAAGTAATTAGGGACCTGGGGACCCAAGTTGATAGCAATCTCTCATTTGACAACCACGTGGCCAAAGTGGTTAGAAAAACATTTTATACAGCCCACCTAATCATGAAGGGATTCACATCAGGGGAGGTCATCGTGCCTCTTTACTCATCCCTCATCAGGCCCATAATTGAGTACAATGCCCCTTTTGGGATGTACCTTACCAGACACCTGCAGCAACTGGAAAGACCCCAAAAGTACCTCACCAAGAGGATCAAAGGGATCAAAGAGATGCCATATGCTGCCCGGTTAAAGAAACTCCAGCTCTACTCAGTGGCATACCTCTTGCTCAGAGGCGATCTGTGCCTGACGTATAAAGCCATATCCGACCCAGAATTAATGGACATGCTGCACCTCAGAAAATCCAAATCCCATCGAGGTACGAGCTCAAGAGACTTGAACCTCAGCACTGAAATAAATAGGTCATGCTGGAGGGACAGATTCATAACCCAGAGGCTCCCTTCACTCTGGAATAAAATCCCAGTCCAGGTTAGGCAGAGTCCCTCATTGACTCTCTTCAAGAGGAATCTTGATGAGTGGATGGGAGATCGTAGGTTTACCCCGGGTATCACTTCTGTCTCACTGTTAGACAGAGGCACAGTATACTAACCTCGAAAAAGGGCATAGCAAAATTAATTTAAAATGGGTGGCGAAAGCCAAACACACTCTGGCTAGGCTTATAAATGCCCTAGGGCAGATAGCCTAGTATGAACCTATGAACCTATTACATTTATGGTTATGCACAACCTATTATTCTATCTACTGTCGAGGTTTGTAGGGGCACTTTCATGTTATTTATGTTTACAAAAGGAATGAATGTGGTACAGGGAATGTACTTCTACACATAGATGTATGTATGTGTGTATGCATATATATTTATAATGAACTCGCTGACCTCCATAAGGCGGTCCAATTAGAACCGGGCCATCCAACCCTGACACACCTGGATCCATATTTCATACCCATGGTTCCTCCACCCCACCCAAGTTCCGCATACACACAAACCATCCATTCTCCAGTTGCTATCCCAGCCATAACACACCTCCACACATTGCCCTCTCCCCAGCATTAGGGACCCTACACATATGTTGTCTCAACCCATGTATCATCAGGCTCTCCCAACCTTTTAGTCCTTGAACATACCTGCCTTGGCTTGTGCAATGGTCAGAAGTGCAAACAACCCGCAATTTTTGGGTAGTCCCACCAGGGACTACCCTGTAATTGTTTGTAAGGTAGACTTAGCAGGTCGACAATGTTACTCCCACTGGTAGTATCCTGCCTGTGGTTTGAGAAGCAGTGATTTGCTCACCCCTGCCCAGCTTGATATGACATAAGATGACAGCACTAAATAATACAGGTGTTGCTGTTGTTTTCCTTCTCATTCATTTTGTATGCTTTATTATCACAACGTTCATTCTTCATAGAGATATAAATATATATATATATATATATATATATATATATATATATAGTATATCTGTACATACGCACGCACATACATCTACATAATTATATACATTTCCTATGCTGTTGCATGACTGTGCTGGATGATATGTTTGTGATAACATCAGATTTATGTATATCTGCCATGGCTTAGTGCTAAATCACATTGGCTGTGGTGTGCAGGGTCCTGGGTTTGAGCTTCTTTGCAGAGGCCATTTATTTTGTTGCTGGGCAGAATATGGGCCATTGGATACAGAGTGATTAAAGCACTTTTAAGCAGTTGTGAGCGGGTGTGTGTGGGTTTGCATGACGGTAAACCTTTGTAACTTCCGATTACAGTTTCTTAAATTCAGTTAGCTTCTACTATGCTTAATGTGTGTAGGCACTGCTTACACCCACGCAAACGCACTTAAACATGCTTACTAGTACTTATATATGTTTACTATGGCTTATTTCTGCTTAAACCTGCTTACTATTGCCTTACTCATTATGACACTAACACTTTAATTAAATTGAATTAATTAAACATTTAATGCATTACTCCAGTTCACATTTACATGTTATTATGTAGGTTGTACAGCATTAAGATGTGAAAATATGTTCATATACACATTCCACATGGAAAATGATATGTGCTGCAGTGGGACTCGAACCGGGAATGCCTGTTCATTAGGCGGATGCTCTAATCACTACACTATTGCTGTGCTGCTTCATTTGTATATATATATTCCTTGTTATCCTCTTCAGCCTTTTCAGTTGCTTTAACCATAGTTAAGTGATGAGCAAACCCGTGCACCTACAGTTAGCTGTACTCAGGGTTTTAAAAAAAATAAATACAAGGGTTTCTTTGTTTTATTTCAATGTACTGTTGCTGTTGAACACATGGGGACTGTTGGTGGGGATATGTGGACACCTATGAGCTGTCTTGCTCATTTATTTACACATTCTTCTGTTTTACTTTGCAGGGGTGTGTTTACTCTGAGAGCTCTGCTCTCAGACACACCCCCTGCACTCGTCCACGCTCCATGTAGCATTAGGAGTTCAGGCAGTGCGCCTTCATTAATATGCATGGCACTCTGCCGTCCTCCTCTTCAACTACCGCTTCTGTGCAGGACTAGATTAGTCCTGCATGGAAGATTAGTAAATCTGGGGGACTGTCTTTGTAACCAGTTCTTTACTGGCCAAAACTGATAATGTAATGGTTACATCATGCCCTATGTCTGACCACAATGCTATCACCTTCATTGTAACACTTAATACTGACCCCTTAAACTTCTGCCAAAGACTACCTGCTTATCTAGTAATAGTACATGGATTTAAAGAATGGTTTCTAGATGAAATAAAGCTTTACCTAGATGCCAATAATAATGGAGAGGTTTCAGATATTATCCTATGGGATACTTTAAAGGTAGTCTTATATGGTAAATTCAAAAGTTGGTATATAAATAAAAGGAAAGAGTGGGATAAAAAACTGATAGACATATAAAAATAAATTAATGAACTAAAACTAAAACATCAAATGACAAATCTGCATTAGCTGACATATGTAAACTGAACAAGGAATATCAGAATATCATGCAGCATAAAATATCAATAAATCTGGAAAATTCAGATTACAGTCCTACTTAATTAATCCCAAAAATATGCACATGATTGCGATTAGCTCTAAATATTTAAATGAAAAAGTTATATAAAAGAAATAATATATACTAGAAATAATCAGACTATCAAAGTTACAGATCTAAAAAATATCTTATGTTTTAAAAAACATTACAAGAATATTAATAATAATAACTCATCTACACGTGATAACAAAAGTATAGACAACTTTCTTGCTAATAATATTCAAAAGAAGCTATCCAAACACAATATTAATAACATAGACAAACACTTTTCCTTTAAAGAATTAAAGGAACAAATAACAAATCTTAAGACAAAAAAGGCACCAAGGCTGGATGGTCTAATTCCAGAATTTTACAAACTGTTACCTGATAGCATCTTGAAAATCTTTCTCAATGCATTCCAAGAAGTTAAAACTACAGCAAACATCCCTCCCTCAGGGAAATATTCTATCATCTCTCCCATCTTTAAAACCAAATAAAGAGCCCAACCTTTACACATCATACAGACCAATTTCTTTGCTTAACATTGATTACAAGATATTCATGTCTATCTTAGCAGACAGATTAAATAATATTCTTTCAATATTAATTCATGAAGACCAAACCAGTTTTATCAAAAACAGAAAGGTACATGACAATGTAATTAGATTACTGTCCTTAATAGACTTAGCAAACAAGAAAAAAATGAGCTTTCTATTTTAAGCCTTGATATAGATAAAGCTTTTGACTACCTAAGTTGGCCATATCTGTTTAAAGCTCTGCCAAAATACAATTTCTCCCCAAATTTTATAGGATTAATCAAAAAAACTATATGAAAAGTCCATAGCCTGTGTAAAGACCGGATCTTATCTATCTAGCCCATTCAAAATATTTAGAGGTACTAAACAGGGGTACCCCCTCTCCCCATTACTCTTAGCCCTAGCTATTGAGCCTCTTGCAAATTATGTTAAAATAATGACAGCATTAAAAGATATAAAGTGTCAGACAAATTATCCCCAAAATACAACTGTTTGCTGATGACCTACTAATAACTTCTAATGATAATGAAAATTCATTAAATCACCTATTACCTAATCTAGACTTCTTTGCAAACATCTCTGGTCTGAAATTCAATCACAACAAATTGCAGGCACTTCTAGTGAATAAAAATGTTACTATGAAACTTAGATCAAAAGAGACATAAACTGGGAGGGCACGCATATTAAATACCTAGGTATCATTATTACATCTAAGTATAAAAAATCACTCACATCTAATTACCAACAACTTATAAACTCAATTACTAGTCTAACTGACAGTTGGAACAAACTCATCTTCACATTTGAAGACAGACTAACTTTAATCAATATGATACTGTTACCTAAAATCTTATTCATTGGCCAAGCTCTAATAATTCCCCCACCTGTCAAAATTAAACAGAAAATTGATAACTTATTACTCAATTTCCTTTGGTATCCCAAAAAAACAAGAATTTCTCTTTTCTTGCACACCACAAGCTGGGATGAAGGCGGTATAGGGTTTCCAAATACTGATTTTTATTTAAACTCCACATTTATTAGCATACTGTTGCTTTGGAATAATACTTCTTATACATCATATTGGAAATCAATGCACGAGACCTTACTTCTTAATAGTAATAGGACATTGCTTAAACCATATACTCAAATACATACAAATATCTTTATATGGATTTTAAAAATATACATTCAAAGTGAAAGATCAAAACTTGTTCTCACACCTCTTATAAACCAAATATTGCTGTTGTTTAAAAAGCTTATGTTTTCTAATCAATTAATTAAGAATTTATTAATAATTATGTTTCCTATTGCTTACACAAATGAATTTTTAATATCTTTTGATACTCAGAATATGTTAGAATTTAAGAAGGGTGACATATTATATTGGAATCAATTTCTGTCAGTTAATAAAATAAGTTTTGCAGACTATCTGATCAGCAGATATAGTTTGCAAAATTGCAATTGGCTGGACATCCAGACTTGTAAGGATTTTATACATACTAAGCTCATACCCTTATTAGAGGCATACAATAAGAGTGACGTGAAAATCTTGGATTTTTATCTCAATAATTATTAATAGCTCACCCAATAACACTTCATACATATCTGTTATTTATAAAATTCTTAGAAATTATTTTATCAAAGCAGATGTTTCTTTTTGGAATTATTCAAGTGAGTTAATAGACAAATATTCTCAGAAAAGGATAAAATACTTTGTTTACAGTTGGTGAAAGAATCCACATATTCCCTGTTCTGGCATGTATACACATCAACATTTTTTACATAGAGTTTTTTGTTTCACCCCACATAGACTAGCAATAATGCACAAGAAAGATGAAATGAAATGCTGGAGATGTGGACACCCTGATGCTGACTGGATACATATGGTTGTTAATTGCAAAATAATTTCCCCATTTTGGTTAGACTTTAAATATCTTTGTAAAGCTCTATGGAATGACAACTGTATAGTTTCTGACTCCCTTATCCTTTTCAATGTTCCTGTTCCTGAAGTCATTCCTAAAAAACAAAAAAATGTACTATTGCCTATCCTCTCTATAGCAAGGAAAATTGTTACTAAAAATTAGAAATCCCAATCTACTGCTGTCTTTAAAGTTGAGTTTATTCATCTTGTGAAATACATTTATAAGAATGAGATTGCTACTATAAAAGCAAGGACTAGCAACACAACTCATCATTTAATTGCTTGGACAACATTGTCTAATCTGTTAGAGAAATATTAAGTGTTCTCCTATGTATATTGCTTTTCTAGTTGTTAGGGACATTGTATATAGTTTTTTTTTTTTGTTACTATACTGTTAAATTACTGTGTTATAAAATGAATTAAAACATTTTGGGGAAAAAAAGAAAGCTACACCAGAAAAATAATGTACCCAAATGAGTGCACAAATACTATACCTCCTTCAACTTAAAGGGGCTATTCAGAAAAGTGTAGTGCTTATTGAAAGCACCTAATAATCTGAGCTGCTGATTTATTTTATCTAGTTTAAAAAATGTGGATAGATAAGCATTGTAAATGCATGGTTTTGCATTTATTTGATTAGTTTGTTTTGACTATGAGGCGCAGTTGAGCAGGCTTAGAAAGAAATGTTCTAGATATGCAAGGCTTGATTGCACAAAATTCACAATATAAACATAATTCTGATAAGCAGGCATGATCACATGTATATGATACTACAGGAAGTAAAGTGAGAAAGAATAAGACATATGCAGTGGTAAAAAGTGACTAAAATATAACAGTTACATGTGGTATATCCGATTGTTAGAGAAGGTTTGATACACCAAAGCAAGTCAGAAGAAACTTACATCAACTAAGCTGTAATTCACTAGCAAGTTTGAGAAAAACAGAGTAAGGATGAGTTCAACTAAATGACATAAGAATTATGGCTGAAGAGTGGACAAGGGGGCAAGAAGGGGAATAATTAGTGCTAAGGAATTAAGAAGGACTGTGACAACAGTAAAAGTAGGAAAGGTGAGAGTCAGGATAAGGATGTTAGTGACTTACAGTATAAGCAGGGTAATAAATAAAAGGACATAAGGAGAGAGGCAGAGGAAAGTAGAAAGAGTTGGCAGGAAATGGGTGGAAAATCAGAAGTAGGTTTGTGACTGTTTAGCTAGACCACATAATCATACTGCACCACTTCCAGCTTTCCTACTGGGTGATCTTGAGCAAATCACTTAAAGGACATCTATAGGTAAAATCTGAAAAACGTATCTATGTGTACACATTACACACACACACACACACACACGTATGTGTGCTGACATGCATTAAATGCACAACCTTTATAGTTGAACAATACTAGCAAAATGTATCAATTAAACTAATTGGACTGGCTGTACAGTGTTGCAAAGTCTAATTGCATATTTACAGAGAGATTCAACACACAGTCTGCTCTGAGTAATACTGGCACACAGCAAAAACTTCACCAGTGTGTTTCTCCTTATTCACAGAAAGCAGATCATAGTGCAATCGTGTTTTTTCTTTTCTTTTTGCCTTTATCACCTCTGCTGGCCATTGATCATCAGCCCTCTCCTGGCCAAGTGGCCCATTCAGTCTCCATCACAGAGGTGAGGGTCAACAGATGGGCTGTAATTCAGACAACCATCAGGGATGGTTCGAGGTTTTTTGCTATAGCCCTACTTCTGCATGTGTACACCCTGCACAAGTGTGAGTGAGGACACTTGCAGTTGGCTGACCACAGAAGCTACCCTTTTACCCCCACAAGTAAATCCTACCCCTCCTTGTGGAGCACTTGGCAGTGTTTTCTCCTATATCCACTAGGAAAACTGAACTGCTTCATATGCCCCTGAGTGCATGCAATCCTCTCCACCCCCTAGGACAGGCAAGGAGGCCATTCCTCTTCACTTCTCCCCCTGCATGCCTGGCTCCTCCAGTGCCAGGGCCACTGATCAAACCTTGATCACCTTAATTACACTTTAGGCTCCATCCCTCTGCACCATGGAGCCAAGCATAGAGCAGTAATCTTTTATTCACAAGAATAATGTTTATTTGGTGCCACTTTGCACATTAGGACAATCTAGATGCATGCATATTGATTCATGTATAATTCAGAGATGTCATAAATCACTTACTCAGATTTAAAATACATGTGACCCAGACAACATTACTATTCAGAGCAGAAGGCCTGCTATCATGAATCAGGACCCATTGATCATGAGGATGAATGAAATATCTGCCCAGCCTGTGCTACTGATCCCAAGACATAGACACCGGGCAGCAAGATAGCAGCTATAGCATGTGGAACTGCAATACACAATATTCACTATCTGCTAGCAATTAGGCAGTTAGAGTACTGTTTACAGATATGGCTACTCACATTGGTGTGGTGGTCAGCAAATCAGATTTAGGAAGCATATAACTCACCCAAGAAGACGTGAAACAACACTGAGTATGTGTTTACCTGTCTTAAGATGTGATTCCACTGCCTGGATGACTTTGGTAGTGCAGTATGCACCAGCTAAAGCGTGCTCAGTGGTATGCCATATGCCACATAATCTGACTATGGACATAATGGCAGTGTCTGCACCATGACCAGAGCTGAAACATTTAGCATATGTGGACATAGAATGAGAAGTTAGTGTCATCTTGCTGAAGCATCAGCAAGGTGACAGTGATGTGTACTTTAACCCTGAAATGTGATACTGCTACAATTATATGGTTAGCACAAAAATGTCGTCCATCTTTACTAGCAGCTGTGTGTGTGTGTGTGTGTGTGTGTGTGTGTGTGTGTGTGTGTGTGTGTGTGTGTGTATTGGGGGTCATATATTTGTATGTCATATTTATTTATATTTGTTAACCTGGATAAAGCACTAACTCGCATAGACCTGTTACACACACAGCCTTGGAGCATTGTTTTGTTAAATGACTTACTCTGAGTCACAGTAGGCAAATGGAAACTGAGGGAGTCAAATCCTGGGCTACAAAAAGCAGCTTTTAAACACTTCATAGCTTTAATCCTCTGCACTAACTGTCTGATTATCTGCCACTTCACATGGCCTCATATCGCTGTAGTGCCCGAGTCTAAGTAAAACACAAGTGATATCATGTTCATTTGTGCTAAGGACATAGAAGATATATCATTAGTATAATAGGGATCCATCCTGGGATAGGCAGTAGAGTAAGTACATCATAATGTGAATGCTATCTCCACATTACTGACAGTCACTATATACATGAGTCTGTGCCATACTGCCTCTGTGCATGACCACCTCAGTTTATTTAACTATAACATTGTTTCCTTGCACACCAGCATGTCATGTATTGTATGGTCAGCTCCACAGAATCATTGCCAACAGAGTCCATACCAGTAGCAAATCTTAGACAGATGCATGTTCACTAACAGCCAGTGAATTCTCAAACAAACTGATACGGTATGGGAGAGATGTATTTATACAATGTCACCGGAATCAATGATCTTACAGAAAAGCACTCCTAATGTCAATCAGCTTGTCAATAGAACACATACTGCACCCATCACACACAGTTCAAAGCAGACACATACACCCTCATATGCTAAGGCACTTAAATGTAAACTTCCTAAACCCCAAAGATCTCCTAGATGAAGTACATATAACAAATACTCTTAGCAGGCCTGAATGTACTCAGAACAACACATACAGCCACATCTCTTGGAGCCTCTACTTCTAAGACCATAAGGCAGGCCACCAGACAATCCAACATCCTGGTCATTGGAAACTTCATTGTGAGACACACTGATGTCCCTCTCTTACTGTCACATCACGTACAGGCACAAAGATACCTCTCACCAGGCTGACTGAGGAGAAAGTCATGGCCAGTTGCTTTTCAGGAGCAAGGATCTGCCACATTACGCATGCACTCAGGTCATTGGACCACAATTACCTGTAGAAATCAGTCATAGTCCATGTGGGTATAAATGACCTGAGATGTACCTCCCTAGACTATATGAAGTGAGACATCATGGAGGTCTTGGAATATGTGTCCAAGGCTGGATGAGTATAGCACTGAGTGGCACTTTATCTTCTCCAAGGATGATGCTGCAATACAAACAGAAGATGGCTGACTTTAATAATTGGCGTAGTTTCTGGTGTCATTCTAAGGGGGGGGTGCAATATTTGTCAACATGGAAGGAGATGGTCAACAGACCACGCTGCTTTGCCCTGAATGTTCTGCACCTCTCCCCTCTAGGCTTTCAAATATCAGCTAAAACATTGTCCTCCTCACAGTGCCTTTTTTAGGTAATGCCAAACAGAAAGTACTTCTGACATAGCAAATCAAAACCAGGAAAATCTAAAGGTGTTACTGCTCAATGCTAGGAGTCTAAACAAAAAACTTGACTTTCTATAAGCTCTGCTAGAGAATGCTGATGTCTACGTGGGCACTTTGACATGGTTTGGAGCAGCAGACAGCACACCAGCAGTGCAAGGCTATAATGCTTTTTATACATTTAGACCCATTACTACACAGACAGAGACTAAAGGTGGAGGTGTCTCGATTTACATCAAAAATAAATATACCTCAAGGGTGGTCAAACAGGACAATGTACTTGAGTTTCTCCTCATTCAAATCACCACTGGAAAAAACCCCATAACAACTCCTTGCAAGCTATAGGTCCTCTTCTATGACCCAGGAAACCCATAACATGTATTTAAACTTATTGAAAACACTTACTATCCAACCCAATATCATATCCATGGGTGACTTTAATTACCCCACTATTAACTGGGAATCATACACAACACCAAATGTACAGGCACAGAGATTCCTGGATTTTGTAAACACAAATTCCCTAGACCAGATTGTCTGTATACCAACCAGGGGTATAAACATACTGGATCTGGTCCTCACTAATATGGGAGAGTGCTGCACACCCCCTAGTGTAATGTCTTATCTGGTAAGGTCAGACCACAAAATGGTCTCCTTTGAAGTAAAAGTAGAACCTGGAACCACAGCTAACCCTGTAATATTCAGGAACTACTCTAAGGCTAACTTCCTACTATTAAGTGATAACCTGGAAAAATTTCAAGCCCCTGGGAACAATGCTGCCTATGAAGAACTGTTCACAGAAAACCTATGCAAGCATGTTAATAGCTGCACAGAAGCAGCTGTACCCACCAAAAAGATGCACAGAACTAACTCAAAAAACAAGTCAGTCTGGTGGAATCACATCAATAGGCTATATAACAGAAGGAAGAAAATTGCGGCAGTAATTAGGAGGTGCTGCACCCAGCAGGATAAAAGCACACTCATCAAACTAAACAAACAACTCAGAGAACAAATAAAATCTACCAAAGTTATATCTGAGGCAAATTTGGCCTCTCAGGCCAAGGACAGCTAAAAGGCATTATTTAGCTATGGCTGCAACTTCAAAGGCACTACACAATTGTGTGCAGAGGTCCTTGTTAATGGAGCCACCTACACTGAGACAGAAGATATAGCAAACCTATTGGCCACCAAGCTCAGCTCCAACTTTACCCCCCCCAATCTTCCCTCAGGAAATACAATCAAATATAACTCCTCTTGCTATCACTAGGGAATAGGTCCTTAATGCTCTCTCTCTCTCTCTCTCTCTAAGACTATGAACACTGCATCAGTGAGCCCAGACAATATCCCAGGATGCCTTCTAAATAGCATGAAAGATGATCTATCAGGCCCTCTAGAATTGATATTTAACTATAGCCTCCAAACAGGCTTCATGCCTCACAAATGGTGAACAGCAATAGTCATTCCTCTGCAAAAAGGTGGGTCATCTACAGACCCTGAAAACTACAGACCCATAAGTCTCACTAGTCTCATATGCAAAGCCATGGAAAGAATTATCATGGAAATAATCAATAATGACACAGGAAACTTCTAGACACTGGACCCAACCCAATTTGATCTCATCAAGGGCAAGTCACGCCTACTCAGACTGATGGATTTCTTTGAGAAGGTCACCAAACCAATGTATGAGTACAAAATGGTTCACACTGCCTATCTTGACCTGGTCAATGCATTTGACACAATACCCCACTCAAGCATTGTTGACAAATTTGAGAGGTTAGGTATAAACCCTTATGTCACTCAGTAGACAGCCAGCTGGCTCATAGATAGGACCCAGAAGCTAGAATTGGGGAGTACACCTCTACAAAGAGGCCAGTCACAAGCAGAGTCCTCAGGTATCAGTCCTGGGACTGCTACTCTTTGGCATGTACTTCTCTGAAGTCAAGGCCAATGTTAATGGCCTCTGGCTGACTAAATTTGTAGATGATTGCAAATTGGGAGCAGTCATAGAATCCCCCCCCCCAAAACAAATATTCTCCAGGAAGAGCTGACACAGACAAATAACCGATAACAGAGCCAAGGACTAAAACTAAATGCCAAAAAATGCATAATAGTATCCTTCAGGAAGTCATCCACCCCTGGTATCTATCATATTGACAAGACACCCCTAAGAGATGACCCAGTAGTCAGAGACTTGGGGATATACATAGACAGTAATCTAGCCTTTGACCATCATGTGTCTACAGCAGTGTGGAAATAATTCTATGTTGTGCAACTTAAACAAAGGTATGGCATCTGGGCCCAAGGAAGTCATTATTCCACTGTATTTGGCACTCATCAGACCCATCATAGAGTACAGTGCCCCCTTTGGTATGTACCTAATCAGGCATATCCAACAACTGGAATGTCCACAGAGGTTCCTCACTAAAAGAATACAGGGTATAAGTAACATATACTATGGGCCTCAAGACCCAGTCCCTGTATTTTGTCTCCTACAGGCTGTTGAGGGAAGATATATGCCTGTTATACATGACATTATCAGACTCCACCCTGATGGAAATCCTGCATATTTGCAAAACATGCAGCACCAGAATTACCCATTCTAAAGACTTAAACCTTGCCTGTGATATAAATAGGACCTGCCAGACAGACACGTATGTATCACAGAGACTACCCCTTCTCTGGAACCAGCTCCCCATCCATGTAAAACAGAGTTCCGCCCTAACCCAACTCAAGTGTAACTTGGAAAATAGGGAAAGGAACAGGAAATTCATCCCTGATTTAGCATCTATGTCTCTAATAGACACAGGCAGCTTGTAAATGTTTCATCTCCTAGGCCCTTGCTTGTAAATGTTTTCTCTCCCAAGCCCCTGCTTACACTTATCAAGGGTACCAGACGTTGTCAAAGATTTGGGATGCATGACTAAGCTTAAAAAGACCCTTGTGGTCATTAGTCTAGTAAACACCTATGAACTTATTATCTGCCTTGTGTTCTTAGTAAGCTACATAGTAATTATGGGGTCACCTGTGCTGTGTCCATGTTCAGCAACTGTACCACTAGAACCTCAATCATGAGCAGCAGGGCTTTGGCCTGTGAGTGGTGGTTTGTCATATGGCCTGGATGTGGAGATTCTACCACTACTTGTGTTGTTTTTTATGGGTCAACCAGCATTAGCCAAAGTATGGAAACCATTTGCTATGGCATATGCAGTGTAACCAAGTCCTTGGCATCACAGGTAGCAAAGTATCTCACATGAGTAGCAAGAGAGCTGCTGATGACACACAGTCTAAAGCCAATACATTCTGCTGCATGTCTATTTCAGGATTAGAGTTAACATGCAATGGTCTGCCATAGGTGGGTTTCTGGCCAGTTCACATTACGTGGCAACCGGGGTCTATGCAGTCATTTGTTGAGTACACCCACATTCCTGCATTATGGCTATGTGCATTGAAAATATGTCACTAACTTCAGCAAGACCTGCAAAATATCACTGATCATAGCCAGTGGTACAGTTTGTACATGCTGGACCTGTGGCATATCATCAATAGTGACACTGACAGAGACAGACACACTTTATGTCTATGATGTCTGCCTGTCAGGGACAGCTCCTACTGCAAAACTGCTGCACAAGAGCTGTAGTGATTCCCCTTTTAACACAACTGTCCTTTTGTCTCTGTATTTACTCTTAGCAAGTCCAAACCCTCAGTCAGTGATCAGTTGTTACCCAGTAATGAAAAAGAATATGTGCCTTAGGCTTCATGAACCCTTCCTCATTCACTGTTATAATGAAGTCCCAGCCCTGAGCCAATGGTCAGCTGTCAGCCAAGTACTATAAGAAATCTGTCCCATAGACTCTGTGGAGCCCACCCCAGCCAATGTTGTAAAAAAGGTCACAAGCCCAAGTCAGTGCTCATTTGTCACTAGCACTGAAATGGTACAGCTAACAGATTCTTTGGACCCTTGTTTGGTCACTGCTGTAACAAAGTACCAGTCCCTAGTTAGTGGTCATTTGTCACCCACTATTTTAAGAAGCATATCTCATACATTCTGTAAATTCCCTCCTTGGCAACTTTCTTAATGAGGTTCCATCCTTGAGTCACTGGTAAGTTATCACCAAATACATAAGAATTATGTCCCAAAGACACTATAAACCCTCCCTGGCCACTGCTGTAACAAGATCCCAACCCCCGCAAATCAATAGACAGTTGTCTTCCAGTACTATAAAAAGTATGTCTCACAGACTCTGTGCACCTTTCCCATGACAGTCATAACAAGTTTCGCAGCCCTGTATTGTTAGCCAGTTGTCAACCAGTACTGTAGGAAGTACAGTTGATGGACTTTCTGAACCCTCCCTAGATAGTAGTAAAGTAAAACCAACCCCACACTCCATGTGGACCCCACTCTGGCCTTGCTGCTGTTGTGACAAGCTCCCAATCCAATACCAGCAGCACTTCTCACTTTGTATTTTAAAACTGACAGCAGGTTCTCTTAATGCCAGCTGTAAAGAAAAATATCACCAAGAACACTTTCAACAATAGTATTTTCATTTTTCTCCACTGTTATGTGACCTTGGAGCAAGTATATTTAAATTTAGTGGGTAGGAGTATCTCCCAACATGAGTGGTACTCTAAGGTTAATTGGAAATGCTTTTGTCAAGACTTTTTCACACAGCCTACACTTGGGTTATTTGCTGTCAATTGAGCGACATCCTTTTGACACTATGGCTCATTCCCTAGCCAGTACTGTAACAAGATCGTAGCCCCAAGTCAGTTGTTAGTTGTCATCTAGTACTATATATGTGCCCAATAGAGTATGTTTGTGCATGGCCACTGTTGTCACATAGTCTCCAACAATAATCAGTAGTCAGTTGTCATTCTGTGCTGCAATAAATACACCCAGTAGGCACTGTGCACCCCTCTGCAGCAACTGCTGTAACAAAGTCCTAGTCCCAATTCAGTAGTCAGTTGTCACTCAGTATTTTATAAAATACATCTCATGGACTCTGTTGTCCTTTCCATGACCACTTTTATAATAAGGTCCTAGCCTTGAGATGGCAGCCACTTATCACCAGTACTATAGGAAGTACATTCCTACAGAGACCTTGACAGCCACTGTTGTTACAATTTTCAAGCACATACTTGGTGATCAGTTGCCTCCCAGTACTATAAGAAATATATCTTGTAGACCCTGTAGGCCTTTTCCCGACTACTGTTTTAACAAAGTCTCAGTCCCATGTCAGCAGTCAGTTGTTAGCTGATGCCACAAGATGTACATCCCCACAGCATCTGTGAACCCCTTCCCATCCACTGTTGCAACAAGGTCTCAGATCCAAGGTAGGTGTCAAATGTCATCCAGTACTACAAAAAGTTCATCCCATAGCCTTTGTAGACCCTCACCAATCACTGTTGTAACAAGCAAATGATTTCAGAATTAAGAGAGTGAACCTTCAACAGCAGGTAATTAGTTACTGAAGAACTGAATACATCAACAGCAGGACAATACAACTGCTGGATTTTCCTTCTAATTAAAACTCACTCTGAAATAAACTTGATTTATTAAATGTTATAACTATAACACAAATTATTTCACTGCAGACATCCTCTTAAGCTGGCAGTAAAGAAACAAGCAATATAAAGTTTATACTCAATCTTTGGTTTTAATCTACAACATACCTCCCAACCATACCGAATTACTCGGTTTTCACCGAGTTTTGGGGTCTAAGTAATGGGGTGCCACGATTCCCGAGTGGCACCCCTTCATTTACGATTTTTTCCCAGTTTTTTTTTAAATGTTTTTTTTCTTTCGTGTTTGAGCTGACGTCATCACGTGCGCGATGATGTCAGCTCTGTCAGCCTGTCGGAATTGAGCTCAAGGGCTCACGTACATGCGTTGCTACTGTTTGAAAGAATTTGGATTTCCAGTTGTCTGCGAGTGGGAAGTACAGCATGGTATTGGGTATAATACTGCAGAGTGAATATTTCCAGATCCAGAGTGGAATTAGTTCATGGCAAATGAGCTTTAAGGTATTTTTACAGTAGTTATCGTCTTCTGCAGACTCTGAGGCTGAGCTTTCATTTTGAATAATTAGCTAGCTCGTGAAATTAGCTCAGTCCAGGTATTTATTTTTGGATAGCTCTGTGTATTTTCTGTAGTTATCTGCTGTGTAGCTTAATTTGGAGCAGAAGCTATCATCTGTATTTTCTCTGCTGTGCTGTCACTGTAGCTTAAGCTTTAAGATATTTTCCGCGTGTCTCTAAGACAGTGCAGCATGCAGAGCTGTCGTTTGAATAATTAGGTAGAGCAGTTATCTGTACTGACTTGAGCTTAAGCTTTAAGGTATTTCCCAGCAGTTATCTGTATTTTCTCTGCTGCCATGTAGCTTAAGCTTTAACGTACTTGTTCCTGTGTGTCTTTCTAAGACTGCAGCGTGCAGAGCTGTCGTTTGAATAATTAGCTAGGTAGAGCCGTTATTATCATCTGTATTGAGCTAAGCTTTAAGGTATTTCAGAGCATATCATCTGCATTTTCTATGCTGCTGTGTAGCTTAAGCTTTAATGTATTTCCTGTGTGTCTCTAAGAGCTCTTGTTTGAATAATTAGCTAGCTCGTATTTTTGGATATCTTGTCTGTATTTTCTCTGCTGTGTAGCTGCTTTTAAGGTATTTCAGAACAGGGCTTAAGCTATTTCGGAGCAGTAATTAACTTTTTTTTTTCTATATGGGCCTTCACTTGCATTAATGTTATTTTTTGGTCCTCTGTGATACAATTTTCATTTTCAAATTGTACTAAATGTTAATAAAGACATTCCAGGGTAAAGGCTAATGCTAATTAGCCATGTGCTGTCTCACACAAATGTCTGTGGGAAGGGTGGTATGCATGGAATCATTCAGCTGAGTAAATTAGCATGCTCTGCCACATTAAAGAATACAACCAAAATGCTGTATTTGCCCTGTAATAGTCAATAGGGAGACTGCATTTCATGCAGTATAAGGTAAAATAAAGCATGTGTATATGCGTGCAGGGATATGAGTGGTCTTGAATAACCATGTGTGTGAGATTGCATGTCTACCTGGCTAATTACACCAGGGCATTAGGCAAGGAAATAATTTTTGCAGGGTGTGTGTGTGTAGCCTTTTATGATGGAAATGTTCTGAATTGGTCAGTTTTGTCATTATTGGTTCATGCATTTTGTTTCATTCCAGGGCATTAGGCAAGGAAATTATTTTTGTAGGGTGTGTGTGTGTGTGTGTAGACTTTTATGATGGAAATGTTCTGAATTGGTCAGTTTTGTCATTATTGGTTCATGCATTTTGTTTCATTCCAGGGCATTAGGCAAGGAAATTATTTTTGTAGGGTGTGTGTGTGTGTGTGTGTGTGTGTGTGTGTAGACTTTTATGATGGAAATGTTCTGAATTGGTCAGTTTTGTCATTATTGGTTCATGCATTTTGTTTCATTGTCTACTGAAAAAATGTTCAAACAATAAATTTAAAATGTGCTCTGACTTAAATCTAACAAGTGTGCTGTATTATACACGGAATATAATTTAATAAAGTCAGGAAGGTGCATCAAAAAACACGTACTTTTTTGTGTGCAAGGGGCCTATGATTTGAAAATGTCCCAAAGGTAATCTTTATTCACCACTGGCCAAATGCATTTTCTTTGTGGTGATGGTTTCAATGTTTTTTCAATGTTTTTTCAATGAATGTGAGTTTCAAGGGCAGAGAAGTTTTAATGCCAAGTTTATTTTCATTGTTTGTTTAGCAGATATCTATTGGTTGTGCATTCATTGTGCTATAAAATGTAAAAATAAAATCCAAATAATCATTGTAGAAGTAAAGCAGTATACATGCACACACTAGTGTTTATGGTAAATGGGGTGAAATAGCCAGGTAATGGGACATTGGAATGGCTACAGGGCAGGGGGACTCTGGTGCCATATTTTGGTGGTCTGTTCTTCAGTTTGCATTTGAAAGCTGGCATCCCACAATTCCACTGGAGTGGGCGGGTTATGTAATTATGTATGCAAATTTTATGTTAATCAGCGTACAGATTTGTACCTATTTTTCATGGGTCTTGTCCAGATTTTTGATGTTTGCAGGTTGAGAGGTATGATCTACAAGGCAGTTGTAAATTTGCTAACTGCAAGATCTAAGTAGCTAGTACTGAGTCTTTTGTAAGTTCATAGTCACAGATAGTGAGACCAGGTTAGTCTGTTGTCCTGAAAGAAGTTAGTGTGCTTGCTGAAAGTTTATCAGGGTCACCCTGACAAGTGTTGTGGGTTTGTTATCACTCCCAAAGCAAAATTCTGTTGGTATGATATATTTGGTGGACATTTCTAATGGCATCAATTTATGCTAAATATTCAATCCCCCAAAACTTCTCTCAATACTGTGCCACAGTGCACATATAAATACTTATTCCCCTCTTCCTGCTCACCTTTTAGCTAGTGCACATAATACTCCTGGAACCTATTTATTCAATATCATTCACCCCTTGCATCGTATTATCTCCTGGATAATAAATCTTACTTAAATGTACATTTTATGAACTAGCATTGACAGATATGTATTCCATTAACAACAGCATCTTCCCTGACATTTCTCACCCAAGTTTACAATTTTTATTTATTTTTTTAACATGTGTTAACTGGGAAAGTCCAACTTGGAACAAAGCCAATTTTCAGCAGAGGCCCAGGGAGAAATGCTCCAGATGCATGTCATTGTAACGTGGGAGGAAACTGGAGCAAACCCACACGAACACAGGAAGACTCCACACAGAAGGTACCCCAACCAAGAATCGAACCGGAGAACCTCTTGTTGTGAGGCGACAATGCTACTGCTGCACCATTGCACTGTCCAATAATGCTTATTCTGTATATTTGTATCATATCACCAAATCAGTATACTATTCCCTTGTAAACCAGCATAAAGAAAACTTGATCCCTGGTCAGACACTGCTGATATAATCTTTTTTTCTTTTTTCTGCTTTTTATGTGTGCCATAGAGATATTTACTTAGCATATACCAAGAGTACTTTTCACATTTTCATCCTATCTGCACAAGTTTACCAGCTGAGTGAACTTCATACCATAACCTTTTACTTTCAAAGATATACGTCTGATCATGCTTAAAAAACATACTAGTAAGGTATTTACTGACAGACAGCATATTGCGGCTAAACACTATAACAATTCCTGGGTGCTACTACTATACTCACCATTTCATGTTGTATTTGTCAATAAAACATGTACACTATTCAGTGTACTTTTGAAAAAAAGTACCTCCCCTTCTCTAGCTCTGCCCAAGGCACCTAATGTATTCCCACTGTTGTGGACCACACCTAAACATATTTTAGAATATCCCATCATGGGTAATCCTACTCTATAACCAGTAAAATCCCAATCCCTCAATGCCACACGCTCCAGGGATCTAAACCTTGTCATCACAATGAACAAAACATGTTGGAGGGATAGGTTCCTGACCCAGAGACTCCCCAGACTCTGGAACAGACTACCCATACATGTCAAGCAGAGCGCCTCCTTGGCCCTCTTCAAAAGGAACCTTGACAATTGGAAGGGAAATAGGAAATTCACTCCGGGGATCACGTCAGTCGTCCTGCTAGATAGGGGTCCAGGGAAGTAAATATTGTGGGAAGAAATATCTGGGGAACTGTTTGGCTAGGCTTGTATAGGCCCTAGGGCTGATAGCCTAGTACCAACCTATGAACAATTCAGACCAGGACCTTATTCCAACAAAAAGGTAAATTAATTCTAACCACAAAGTCAACTCTCAGGTGCAATTCTTATATAATACCAGTCTTTAGTACTATGTGATGACGTCCTCCAAAACCTTGGACCCCACTCACTAGTAAATGCAACTTACTCACCAATACTTGGCCATTCATTCTTACCCTATCTGACATAACCTTCATATCAGCTATCTACAACAACACTGAACAGCTTCAGGTATTCCTTAATCTCTAATAACAGTATGTAGTCACTGAGATGTCATTAAAATATCATACTATCATACCTCTACTATGGAGGTTTCCATAAATTAATTCTCATTATTTAGGTAGAATTATATACATCACATGAGATGCAGGTAAACGCAATCTCTATTAATAAATTAACAGTTCTGTGACCAAATTTGTAATTTTTAGACCTTGAACATTTTGAGAAACTGACCTAAGAATTAACACATAAACAATTGCAAACATCTAATAATAAACAGCATATGTGTTTCACAAAAGCAAAATGTATAGTTAATCAGTGAAACT